>NC_092815.1:178583031-178715531 GCF_023375885.2 Dermacentor andersoni | reverse complement strand
GATTGATTGATTGATTGATTGATTGGATCATTCTAGGTGACACAGCAGAGCTTCTCATCTCTAGACTTCTACAGCCTTCGAGGCGGAGTCCGGGTTCCCATACATATGCAATTACGCAGGGGTGTTCCATGCTTAACATCTCACATTGTCATAATGTCTACAACTTAATTAGGTGATTTACTTAGGTGTTGATTGATTTTGCAAGATCTTTAGTAACGTTTCATGTACCGGGATGCATGAATGTACGAATGATGTGTTATGTATGCGATGGATCTTTCCACCTGTGTGAGCTATTTTATGCTAACCCATTGCTTTCCATTCAAGGGTGGCTGCGCCGTATGGTAGTTACTTTGTGACCCAGTCTGTTCTACTTCGACGCCAAAAAAAATATAATACATTGAAACTGAAGATTTTATTAGTGTGGATTTATGGGTTTCGTGTGTGGGAGAGCTTTTATGGGATTTACGGCTGTGGATTTATGACTGCGGAAAGTGAAACATTTAGGGGCATAGAATAGCTAATTGGTTTTTGCAAGACGTAAAACCAAGATTGCTGTGCCAAGTCCGGCGAATTCTCCTGGCTTTTCAATTTCATTGCCCCAAAGAATTGTTAGAATATTATAGTGTTTGCTAAAGTAAGCACTTCTATTTTCTCAGTATGGGCTCGAGGTGATCTAACCCATCTAGAGATGAAATAGCTTCAGCAAGAGCCACATTTATCACTAAAATTGCAATTTTTCAATTTGAATTTATTATCCTTAATAAAAACATACAAGGAAGGAGCAGCTACAACAAGCTACTGAGATCAGCAGCTTGGTGGGGTGGCTGCCCCTTTATAAAGCAGCAACAACTTACAAATACTCTTTAAGCATATGAATGCTTTTGCACACATTTACGCAAAATTAATTCACAGGGGAACTTAAGCATTTCACAAAACACGAGTACACATTAACACAGCCAAGACTTATAGAAAAAGTACAACCTATTCACAGCAAGCAATTTCGCACTTCCTTGTTTTGACAACTGCGACACATCTGCAGATCTTTCGCAAAATAATTGCAGTGGCTTTGAACCGTTTAGCTTTCAGTTCATGCATCAATACAAAGACATGACAATTACTTGCGCTTAATTTATAATATAGTGCGATTTGATTCGATCCAAGTCACTCTCCTCAGTTTTGGTCACCGTGGGCATAAAAAATGTGGCGGTGCTGGGATTCGTGGAAGTACAGCAATAGTTCAAAAAAGCACTCCTGGAGCGACAGTGTTATAGCGGCAAGTGCATAAAATATGATCGAGCGTTACGTATTAAACAGGACATAACATAGAGAAAATTAATGTCGTGCACTTGGACTCCTAAAACACTGTGTAAGGTTTTATGAACCCCTAAGTAACTGATGTGTGTGTGCGTGTTCATATGTGCCAGTTCTGTGGGTGCGAAATAACGTAGTGTATCGCTCCTTATAATAGCCCACTATTGAAACGCTAGTTAACTTCGAAAAAGCACGCCAGTAACTACTTTGAACAGCTCTCTCACCTAACAAAATGTTTCGGCATATCACATCACACACATTGCAGATAGCCCTCGCGCACGCACGTATTATGGGGCCTCGAATGTTGAGCTGCGAAAGCTATTAAATGCTAACAAAGTCGAGTGTGTCTTGCTTCCTGTGAAAACAAAAAAAAAGCGCATGAACTGAAAAGTACCTGACATTCATATTGATTCTATGTACATATATGTCTTTCCTCTTGCGGCACATGTGTGAGTCGAAAAGTATTTATGGCATTTTTACCGTCTTTCCCTTCTTTTCCAGCTATGGGCCTCGTTTCGACAATCAAGCTTAATGGCCTTGTGCTGCTTATGTTAAAGCGAAGCTTTCTTTGCCTACCCTCCTTTGCCTGCCTACACTCGTGCGGCTGCTGGGTCGGTAAGTATACCCGGCAGATATATGTGTGAATACGAAGGTTATACGAAGGTTATACGTGCGCCAAATGAAAGTAGCAGCGAACGGGCTTATTTACTCCTTGTATGCTGACCAACAAAGTAGTGCCAGAAAGCGCACCTTTGTTCTGCGCGACAAAAAGAAAAGTCCTGCATAATAACAGAACAAATAATATCGGCTGATAGGTATCTCCATAAAGTACAGCGGCCTGTTAATGGAATTGTAAATTGTATTTAATGGATACTTTAACTTTCTCTGATTTAGCCGTTCGGTATGTGCCACTGGGTGGTGCCAGTTCTTGGCCAATCCTCCAGATAAGGTACGTGCTACTGTGACGCAAGAGTTACACAGTCCTTAAACGTTGCCCTGAGACCGACAGCAGCAATAAATTAAAAAATAATTAAAAAGATAAGGTACGTGTCGGAACTTCATATGCGTACGCATATAAGCCAGCACCCTGTCTATCAAACGCGGAGAATTAGAGATGGCAGCAGTGCATGAGTGGCGATTCTGGCGTGCCACACTCCTAGGTCGGCATACTCGCCTACGGCCACACTGACTCATACTCGCTCCAGACTAATTTCACAGGTGTGAGGTTAGGCGTTAGTGGGGGAAGAATAGTGCGAATGTACGCGAGTATAAACGGGAGTGAGTGCCGATGAGTCTGAGCGAGCGCGAGTACGAACACGAGTGCCGTTTAACGTGAGTACGAGCGAAAGGAAGTGATTTAGAGTGGACGTGAATGTGAACTTAGGTAACTATCCGCGAGTGCTAGTGGACACAAATATGTGAGTGAGTGCCGGTTAGCGGGAGCGTAAATCACTATGAACGCAAGTGAGCGTTAGTGAGAATGAGCGTGCGTGAGTCGGGAACTTGAGTGAACACTCACAAGTGTAAGTACTTAGAACGACAGAAACCTGAGCTAGTTGGTAAGGATTCATTATGCAAAAAAGAGGTGAGGCGTGCAGACAGGACACAAGAGTAGAGAAATGGACAACACGTGTTGTCCACTTCTCTACTCTTGTGTCCTGTCTGCACGCCTCACCTCTTTTTTGCATAATGAGTGTAAGTACGCAGCCTGCGAAATCATTGGGGAGGGATTATAAGTGAGCATCTGCCTATGCTGCCGACCAATGCTTATGGTCACAGTCTCCACGTAAGAGACACTGAAAACAAGCATTTGTACCAAATGACAAAGTATTCTTTTACAACCCTATTTTAGTTAATTTTGCTGCAATAGGCCAGCTGCTAACAGATAAAATCAATGCCAAACTTTCTTTTTTCTAATTTGGAACCAAAACTCCATCACCGGCCCATCGGCGTGATGTCATTGACTTCAAAGCTCTTTAGCCGTGGTGGCTCAGCCAATTTCTCAAAACCATCCAAGTTCAATTTGTGGCTCCTTTAAATACAATTCCCTCTATCTTTACCGGGAAAAGAATTAGCTTTAGGGCCGAGCGGATGCCATCAAAATCCATGAGGTTTCAGCAAGCTGATGCGGAAACACCAAGGCAGTGTCATCCCCTGTCTATCGTTCTTGCCCAGTTTATGGCTTATCAAGCGTTCTCTCACGGTAACAGCTTCTTTTTTGTATTGTAGAAGCGTATTTACTAATAGAGCTCAAGATGTTCTTTTTTCTTCAGTTCTCATTTAGCCTTGCGTTGTTTTAAATGTTCCAATGGCTACAACCTAATGAACTATGCAGCGTTGCAGGCCAGATTGCAGACCGTTCAGCCCAGATTCACGTGAAAAGGATGCAGGCGGGCTTGCAAGCGTCCGGGATTAACGTTGTAAAAACGATGGCATGCTGCCTCTACAGCCAGCGTCAAGAAGGAGAGAGCACATCCTGCGACGTAGATGAGGATGTAATCAACAAACGGTAAGCCGAACGAGACAATGCCCGTCTTGACTATTTCAGGAATCGCGCTTCTTTTGCTGAACGTACTCAGGCCCGATTCTTCCAGCGCCATCAGCAATCGTCGGTGTTGGTGCCTGCACAAAGTAAAGGTGAAAGGTATCTCAACCTGCACACTACAATTCATACAAACTGCATGTTTCAGTTAAAGTACAACCGTAGTGAGCGCAGCGGTAAGCGCGCGCGTACGCTGATGCTGGTAACAGCTTGCACGCTCTTCTAAATTATTTCATTGGAAGTAGTGCGCAGTATTCAAAGCTCAAGAGTTGTGGTTTGTTTTAAAATCAAGAAAGGGACTGACAGATGGAATAGCACACTGTGGTATAAAGGTTATAAACAGGGATAAGGTGCCTTAGGCCAACGTTTCGACAGGAAGACCTATCTTCGTCAAAGGCGGCCTCGTCATCCTCGACATGTTAGTTTTAAAGGGTTAGTGCAGTGACGTCACTGCACAAACCTTCATAGACATCTTCTATGACAAGGAGTGCACGTTTTCGAAACTTCCTTACAGAGGCAAGATGTGGAAATAACTTCAAGGCTGAGAAAATAAATAAGCGCATATTATCGTTCACTCTGACCAGAAACGAACAAATGTCATAAATAAGAAATGCCAAAAGAAAAAAAATGGCATATTCTACTCCTGCTTCAAACGAAAATCAACGCGTAAATAATACTTCCTCTGGACAAAATATTGAATTTGCTTGTACATGCTACAATACTGCTCGACAATGTAAGCGCCTCAAAAAAAAAAGACATTCAGATTTAAAACCGCACGTTCTCATTAAACATTGTTTGTTGGCCACGAGCCCGGCAGCTACTGTATTCTCATCGATCTTCGAACAAGGCTCATCAGTTTCGTAACAAGCCATGACCCGCAGGAAGGAAACTGAGCACTAAGTCTGCCAACCTGAACGTTGCCAAAAATGTAACGCTATTTTGCTTTTCAAATTCTGTGGCACGCATGCTATCGCGTAGTTTAGATAGGGAGAGACAGCCAATCAGGGCCTATATTCTTGCGGCTATTACACTAGAACTGTTTGTAGGTTTCAGCCAGCCCTGGTGCTGGACAAGTTACTAGCAGAGACGGTCAACCAATCACAAAGAGCACTTACGAAACAAAAGCTTGGTCAATTCGGCCACAGGTGCGTGTGATCTAAAATTAACGGTTCTCAATCAGTCACCGAAGCCAACTGAAAAACCTGTAGCACAGCCTTGCCTGACCAGGCGTGCCAGCGACGTTGGTGGCACTCTGATTCAAAGATGTCAACAAGAAATAGCTGGTGCAAGCAGCTCGGCCTTGGCGGGAGTACGTGGTTCACCCACATTTGTCTCCGATTTTCGAGTGTTTCACGCGTGTTCAAGAGAAGAGAAGGTGTCTCAGTTTAATTGCTTTAAGCTGGATACCTTGCACCACCCCCGGCCAACATTACATCACCGTAAAGCGTGCAAAGCGTCCCTCGGGCAGCTGTCAAGGAGGAGGAATAAACTTTTATTTTGGAAACAGTGTTCCGGAGTAAGCCCCGGTTCTACTCTCGGTGGGAGGTCTCCTCATTCCAGGAACCCTCTGGCCTTCGCTGCCTCCTTGGCCCTGGCGACGAGGCGTCGTTGTTGTTCCAGGTCCTCGGAGACGAGCTTGGCCTCCCACGTTTCTATGAGGTCTTCGCTTTGTCTGGCGTTGTAACAGTCTCTCGGTGAAGGCAATGCGTCTTTGTCTAGATGCCATGGACATTCGATGATCAGGTGCGCTAAGGTGTCCGGTACGCCGCACATTGGACAGTGGTATCCTTGTAGCGTTGGGTACAGTCTATGCATGATGATTCCGTGGATGTAAGTATTACTTTGCAGTCTTCTGAGTATAGTGCTTTCTTCTTTGTTGAGCTTTGGGTGAGGTGGTGGGTACACCCTGCGTTCCAGCCTGTGATGTTGAAGGATCCCTGAGTACGTGATGGGTACGGTCTCTGCCTCCGCTGACTCAGACCGGGCGTCTCGAGAGTAGGAAGGGTTGGCCCGGCAGGTGTGGCCTCGGGCCGCGGCATGTGCCGCTTCGTTCCCCTCCAGCCCCTCGTGCCCAGGAACCCATGTCACGCAGGTGTAGGGGATCGGCGTACTGCGGTGCTTCAAGATCTTCAGTGCTTCTGTCGATACGCGACCCTTAGCGTAGTTCCTGACGGCTGCTTGAGAATCGGAGAAGATGACAGCTGCGTCCATGCACTTGGTAGTTGCTAGGGCGATCGCCGTCTCTTCTGCAGTCTCGGGGTTTTGTGCACGGACTGTGGCAGACGCTAGCTCTCTGCCCTGAGAATCTACGACGCTCAGGGCGTAAGCGTTTCTTTGTGGGTATTTGGCTGCGTCGGTGTATCTGGCGTCCGGATCTTGCCCGTGTCTTCACCGTAGAGCATCCACTCGGGCTTGTCTTCTTTCCTTGTGGTACGTGGGGTGCATGTTGCGTGGAATTGGGGCTATGGACAGGGATTCGCGGAGGTTTGAAGGAATTCTTTCTTTTCGGTCTGTGGTGGCTATAAAGGTTTCACCGTAGCTCAGCCGTTGCAGCACTGATCTTCCGGTGGGCGTGAGCTTCAGTCGTTCTAATTGACTGGCTTTGTGAGCTTCAGCAAGTTCTTGCCAGGTGTTGTGTACGCCCATCTTGAGCAGTCTTGTAGTCGAAGCCATAAATGGTAGGCCAAGGGCGATTTTGATGGCTTTCCGTATTTGAATGTTAATTTTTTCTACCTCTACATTCTTCAGCGCGAGGTAGGGCGTGCCGTATGTTATTCGACTGGTGAGGAGTGCTTGCATCCCGCGTAGAGTGTCTTGTTCTTTAAGTCCGCTTCTATGGCTTGCAACTCTCCTGACGAGATGCGTGAGCTGTGATAGCGTTCGCTGTAGTCGCGGGAGGGTGGCCGCCCCGGACCCGTCTTTGTGTATGTGTAGCCCTAGAACTCGTAGGGTTTCCACTTTTGGAATGGGCGTTCCATTGAGGGTGACGTTAGGATCGGGTTCATCGTACCCGGGTGGTCTGCCTCTCGTTCTTGACTTGAGGACGAGGTGTTCGGACTTCTCGGGAGCACAGCGGAGGCCGCATTTGTGCAAGTAGCTCTCGATGGTATCTACTGCTTCCTGTAGGCGTGTTTCTTGTGTTCCAGTGTTTGAAGCCCTTGTCCATAACGTGATATCGTCTGCATAGAAAGCGTGTCTTACGTCTGGTATCACGTCGAGGAGGCTGGGTAGTTTGATCATTGCGACGTTGAACAGCAACGGCGACATGACCGAACCCTGCGGGGTGCCTTTGCTCGGTAGTCGGAAGCTGTCGCTGCGCAGGTTGTATATTCCAACTGTGGCCGTGCGGCCCGTGAGGAAATTCCTGACATAGTCGTATGTCCGACAACCGCAGCCCAGGTCTTCGAGGTTGCAGAGGATAACTTCGTGACTGACGTTGTCAAAAGCTCCCTTTACGTCGATGGCTAAAATCGATGATTTGCTTCTGGTACTCAGGTGGTCAATGAGTTCTTCCTTGAGTAGAAGGAAGACATCTTGCGTTGACAGGTTCTGTCTGAAACCGAACATAGTGTTTGGAAAATATCCGTTGTCTTCGAGGTACGAGGTTAGCCGGTTGTGAATCATGTGCTCGAAAAGTTTCCCTACGCACGAGGTAAGGGAAATTGGGCGCAAATTCTCGATGCTGAGCTGTTTATTTGGTTTGGGGATCAGTGCTTCCAGGCAGCCGGTAGCTCTCCTTTCTCCCAGCATGCATTGAAGTACTGGAGCAGGGCTGCGGTAGCCTGCTGCGGAAGGTTCCGAAGATGCTTGTTCATGATCCGATCTTTGCCCGGGCTGGTGTTTCTGGTGAGCGTCGATAGTGCTGCAGAAAGTTCAGCATGCGTGAAGGGTTGGTCAAGGTCGGGGTTTGGTTTCCCACCGTAAGCTTTGTCATGTGCCATCGTATTAACGGGTGGGTCGCTGCACAGCTTCTTCTGAATTTCTCGGAGGAGGTTCTCTTCCGATCCGGCGTGGTTGTGCACGAGCCTACAGAGGTTCTGTTGCTGCTGCGTCTTCGTAGGGCCGTTGTCGAGAAGGGCGCGCAGGAGATGCCACGTCCTCTTTGTGCTCAGGGTTCCCTGGAGTTTGTCGCAAAATGCGTGCCAGTTCTGTCTTCCTAATCTCTCCGCGTATGCCTGTGCTTGCTCGGTGAGGAGGGCAATTCGCTTCTTTAATTTCTTGTTTAACTTCTGTCTCTTCCACCTCTTGAGGAGAGCTCTTCTGGCTTCCCAGAGGTGGAGGAGGTGCGTGTCGACGGCTGGCACTACTTCATTCAGCTGTATTGTTTTCGTGTGGCGTTCTGCTGTGTCGAGGACTTTCTTCAGCCAGTCATCTATGTTCTCGATGGTGGTCTCGACATTTAGCACATCTCTGAATGACTTCCACTTCGTTACCCGGGCCGTTCCAAGGCTAGCGGGCTTGCGAGTGTGAGCCACGGTTAGTTGGAGGATGTGGTGATCGCTGCCCAGGGTTTCTGGGAGTCGACTCCATTCTGCCGAGGGCATGTTTAGCGTGAAAGTGAGATCCGGGTTTGTGTCTCTGGAGACACTATTACCTATCCTCGTTGTTTGGAGTGGGTCATTCCATATGGTGAGTCTGTGCTGTTGTGCAGTGTCGTGCACTCGGGCTCCTTTCTTCGTGGTGGTCTGGTATCCCCAGGCCGTGTGTGGGGCGTTGAAGTCCCCTACTATAACGACCTAATGACCATCGGTGCGCTTCTTAATTTCTCGGACAAGGTGGTCGAAGTCTGAAAGGGGGTCTCTGGGAGGGCTGTACACATTGACTACAAATACGCTCTTGAGCGATTTCCTCTCCGGTATGATTTCGATGAAGGTGTGTTCGATCGGTGTATTGACGGGTTCCAATTCCTGTACAGTGAGATTCTTCTTGGTGAGAATTGCCGTGCGTTTTGTTTGTACGTGGGCGTTGTACCCTTGTAGCCGGACGTTTTGTGTATTTGTTTCTTGCAGCGCTATGAGGTCGGGTGGGTCTTGCTTGACAAATTCTTGTAAGGTAGCATGCCGTGGTCGATAGGAACGACAGTTCCATTGCCATATGCGGAGAGTCGAGAGCACATTTGTAGTCCTGCGATTAGGGACCGCCATCTTCAGTTGTTTCTGTTCCCTGCCGGCGCTCGCGGGTAGGTGAAACTGAACGAGAGGCACTTCGGTCATTTGCTCGCGGCCGCTTTCTGTCGGGCTGAATGTCATTTAGTGACGTGTTGAGGTGCTGTTTTGTTACGTACGTCTTCTTGATGTGGGCTATGAAGTTGTTTTGTTGCGCTGCAAGTCCATCCACCTTGGCGTCTAGCGTGGTGACCTTATTGGCTATACTTGCGGCGAAATTCGTTATTGCTGCCTGGACGATTTTCTCAATTGTGTCGTGGGTACTTTTCATGAGAGTTTCTTGGAGGATTTGGAATCTTGCGTCCACTACGGGTTGAACATCTGCGTCGGGAAGTGAGGGTCGCGGCTGTGCAATGTTCTCTTGGACCTTCGTACATCTCTGTTGCAGTTTATCAATGATACCTTTTTGCTCCTCGCACTTTTGTAGAAGCCTGTTTATGTTGTCTTGCTGTATCTGTTGACATTGGATTAGCTTGTCGATGAGGGCCTGTTGGCTTTGTAGTTGACTGTTTTGATTGTGCAACGTGTTTTGTTGAATTTGCACCTTATTTTCGAGAGCCTGAAGGGCCGCAGTTTCGGCCGACAAGAGTTTGGAGCTGCTCGTGGCTCTCGATCCACTCGATCCGCTTACCACATCCGCGTAGCTCACGCGTTTGGGCGAGTGCGAGCGTGAGCGTGATCGGGAAGGCGATCGGAGTATAGATCTAGAACTACTTCGTTTGGGGGTGCTGCCATCACTGCCCCTCGAGCTGGTGGTTGAGCTTCCTAATTGTGGGAATTGTTCGCCGCCTGAGCTCCAGCGACTGTCTCTCACTTTGAGCCTGTCGATGCGTTGCTGTCGTATGTTGAATGGCGGCGGGTTGGGTTTCAGTCTTTTCTTGCAATCTTTGCTTGCGGTTTCGTGCCCTTCTCCACATAACTTGCATGCGGGTTTGCACTCGTGGTCGGGTAGTTGATCGGTTTTGCCACATTTAGAGCAGAAGGCTGGCAATGGTCTTGGGCAGACATCCTGGCGGTGTCCCGTGTTGCCACAAGTTCTGCAGTATTGCACTGACTTGCGGTAGGGTCGGCATCGAAAGTCGAGACTCTGGAAGCGGACGTAATAAGGTACGTGCGGTCCTTGGAAAAAGATCACGGCCGCGGACGATTGCCCAAGCATACGAGCGTGGAGGACGGTGTACCTCGCTGGTGCGCGAAGACTTGCCTTGAGTTCTTCTTCACTCGTGCCGGGCAAGAGCCCGCTTATTACGCCTCTGGATACATCGTCCGGGGTTCTCGTGTTGCCTTTTACAGTGAAGAAAGTGCCGCCAAGTTGTATTCTGCTGATATTTTCGAGTTTCTTCGCGTCTTCCCAGTCGGCCGTGCTTGCAATAATCAAGTTCTCAATTCTCTGCACTTGAACACACACTTTTGCGCCGAAGTCTTGCTGCGAGAAACCGCTGGCTCTTCCGATGGCGTGCATAATGGCGACATTGTTCCACTTTGCAAGCTCGAGGCCTGGTTGTGGGCGGAATACGACCTTGTAGTCGTCGACTGGTAGAGGCGGCATTCGGGGCTTTCGCTGTTGCGGTGGTGGTGGCTTTCCATTCGTTTGTTGCTTGGCTGGGTTGCTTTCTTGTGCCGTTTGATGCTCTGCGTCCTTCTTGCCTTTTCTGCCCCTCGTAACCCAGATGCTCTCATGTTCAATAGTTCTTCCGCTGCTTGCGTCATAATTCCAAGCAGTTTCTGTGTTGCTTACTTCAGCCGGGTCCATCTGCATTGTGTTTGTATCTTCCAGTTGTTCTCTTGGTATGTTGATTGCTTCTATTGCTGCTTCGCTCATCTCGAGAGCTCGTCGCTGCGTGGGCAGGCGCCCGTGCTATGCTCGCAGATACGCTCGAGCGGCGCGAGCACGCGCCACGGGGTTGCAGCCGCTCGTTCGGCGTTGGGCTTAGCTAGGCGGCTGTGCAGCTGTTGCAGAAATCAGTAAATATGCCACTCACTTGATGGTGGCTAGTGTCCGCCGATTCCTCTCGTCTTGCCGGTTATGCAGTTGGCAAAATTAAGTTGGTCGCTGGCCGTGATCCTGGTTGACAGGCACGAGAAGCGGGAGCCCATGTGAAGCGCGTCTGTTCTCCACGGCCCCCTAGCGAGATTCACCGGGCAGCTGTCAATGCCGAAATTAAAATATACATGGCGTCACAACAACCTAGAAACTACCGCGTCAGAAACGGACACGTGTTTTGACGTTCCACGCCGCCTACCGACGGGCACACACATTGCTTGTCCAAAACAGGCGTCCAATTAAGCAAAGTGCACAAACTTTGCCTATGCATTTTAGCCACCGGCCGGCAGGCTTCACTACTATGCCCAACACCACGGTTAGGTAACACCTCCTCTCACGACCACTTCTAGCATAAGAAACTGATGGTTTAGTGACTACGGGCAAAGGATTTCAAGTTCTCAAGAGAACTCAATATGCCCTTCCTTTATTTCTTTATGTTTCGCTCATTACTGTGTACTGACAAGCAAGTTTTCTTCTCATTGGTATTAGTTACAATATTTTAGTTGACATTACGATAAAATAATGGAGCTGGGTGGACCATGTAATCTGTAGGGTAGATAACCGACGGGCCATTAAAATTACAGAATGGGTGCCAATGGAAAGGAAGCGCCATCGAGGCCGGCGGAAAATTAGGTGGGGCGATGATGAAATTAGAAAATTTGTAGGCGCAAGTTAAAGCAAGCTAGCGCAAGACAGGGGTAATTGGAGATAACTGGGAGAGGCCTTGGTCCTGCAGTGGACAGAAAAATAACCTGCTACTGCTGCTCATTATGATAATGACGATGACGAAGACAATATTTTATGCTTTCATCACCGTCCAAAGAACACAACACATTTCTTTCCGAAGTGAAATTTTGTGACACAGGCGTCTCGAACTTAATTTAATCGCAGTTTAATTCAGTGTGAATGGTTGTGCTTTTCTTTTTGTGTAATGCCGAAGGAAATTTAATATAATAAAGAAAAGCTTTGTGGAAACTTACCGCAGGGAGAATCTACCATGCACCGCTGACCATCCGAAGTGTGACAGGAAGCGATCCTTAACCGGCTCCATTCCGCTCTTGAATGCCCGTGCCAGCAACGGTACGACGCATGGAATTAACCCGACATGAGTGCCCTTCTTAATCTTGTCAGTACAATAATCCCAAGAAAAAGGAGCGAAACAATCTCGATTGCAGCTGTCAGCGGCTCTTCGCAGGGATACCAAAAACGACACGTCCGAGACGACATCTCGAAGACGGCTGGCCACTTGTTCATTAGTGCATAGTAGGACCCTTCCAGCGTTAAGAGGCGCTGTGAGCTCGTCGACTTCTTTTATTTCGGGCGAGTACTCAGGAACCGCGCGAGATGCTGTTATCTCCGTCTGGACGAAGTTCAAGAGAAAGAACGTGCCCATCATCCAGGCGGCAATCATCACGCCTGCGGACGCAGAGCTTGGACCCAGGCTCCGCGGCGGGCTCCGGCCGAGGAAAGTGCTCACGAGGAAAAGCCCGACCGACGAAAATCCGATCGTTGTGTCGGGGTTAATGCGACGCCTGACGGTGATTATCAGCGAGAACGTCATTGCAACGGGCATCAACGTGCAACAGAGGAAGAAAAACGAAAGCCAGTTGTGAATGAAAGATGGATGTACCGGACGCCTGCGACGGACAAGCATGCAGAATGCCTGCGGCTGCCGTACGGCGTACGCGTAGAAGTAACAACGAAGCGAACATTTAACGGGACGTGGGCCGAGGACCATATCAACGTTTCGGTCAAGAAGAAGCGAATCAGTGCGGGTGGAACTGCTACATGATTCAACCATCGTGTTGTTAAGTCTGGCATAGACGTCCCTTATGATAGGGATGTACAGAAATCTTTCCTTCCCGCAGTTTTTATTACGCCCGTCGAATAACGTGTAAATTATTCGACTGTCCTTGGGATATGTGCCCCTCGGTGGCGAACGGTCAGTTGTGATCGTGTCTGCATTTCTGAATATTTCACGTTCCTCGCAAGATCTGTATCCATCTCGAGGCGCGTTGATCTCGTTTTCACTCACGGTAAGCACCTGGCATTTTGGCTTTAACTCTCTCAGCAGGTCTTCGTGTTGGTCCACTGAAAATATCCACTGGACGTTCGAGTAGTACTTCTGGAACCGTGCCACTTCGCGTGAAAGGCGAGAGGGGAGCGACCTGTGACGTGGTAGAAAGACAAACCCCGGTCTAGCAAATACGTCCTCTTGCGACACGTAGTGACGGAAAGAAGCGTAACACGAGCCTGTCGTGCAGGTCCAGACCGAGCTTGCTATGGTAAAATTCCTGGCGACGTTTCCTGGAAACATGCAGTTGCCCCTCGAGCAGAACAGAGCAACGCGAGATGCAGGCACATCCAGAGCAGACATAACAGTGAGCATCAGTGAATTCATCTCGTCTGATTCTGTCATTGATAAAAGCACCGAAAGCACAGTTAATGCGAATGTCAGCGGTGTTCTCTGCATTCCAGTCATTCTTGAACACGAGCCGCTCATTTTCATATTTGCAGTATAACGTAGGCAGGTGCTCCTTTGCTTGCTATGCGATTAATTTTCTTGCCGTACGCACGGTAGGAAGCTTGTGTATCGGTGCAATTAAGTCCTTTTTTCTTCCTTGATGTCACTGCCAACACGGGTTAGCACAACCACTTATGGGAACGGAACTGTATCGTTCAGTAAATAACCTTTACCCGTGCTTTCCTATTTCTTGGCGCCGAACTTCAGGTCTGTTGGGAAAAGTGGCAGAAAAAGAGAAGAAACACGCACAACGTTATTTACGTAGTAGCCGCAGGTGGTTATGCATGCCATTTCACGCGAAATCCCACAGGAACAATAGAAACCACAATGACAAATGGGAATTGCCACGATAGTTTCGCGCCTATAGTATTCCCATGGTGGCAGTAAGGCATTGTAACGCAAACGCTGGTCTACACAGGGCGGTTTTAACACACGAATCAAATGTCTGCCTAAACGACCGGAGCGGAATCGACACCCCTTGGCCTGACTCCATACGTATAAGGATTCACAAACATGGCACTCACATCTGCTCGCTCAGAGTTTGTAATACATACTCATAAAAGCAGCAGTCAACTCAGTCCTATATAGCAAAGCCATTGCAAGTTTGGCCGTCAAACGAAACTCGAGAGCTTGCGTATGCGCGCGACTCCACGAGACGCTATGCGTAAGCTACGTAAACCAAACCTCTGAACCAAGCAGGATACAGGCGCTCACTGCCGCTCGTCCTTAGGACGTGGAGAAAGAGAAAACGAAACCCAGCACTGCCGGTCAAGTAGCAAAACCACTGCCGCTGCACGCAAACGCACGCCTTTATCGAGCGGCGGTAGTAAAACGACCCGTTTACCCTTTGCGCTGTCGCGTGCTTCTCGACACGCGGAAATCTGTTTGTGCAAGTGTTTGGAAGCACCTTTTGTTTCAAAGCTTTCTTTGTGCTTGTTGCCTCACCTCTCGAAAACTTTTTGAAGTATTGATTTCAATTGTTGACTTGAAGTACTTACACTTGGCAGCGTCTGCGTAGGAGAGCAGCACTTCTGTTTTTTTTTCCTGTTTTTTTCTGCATACTTGAAGGAACTAGGACTTGCAGAGGGCTTAGTTGAAGCATACTTGATGTAATTAAAAAACGCGCAAAACAAACACGGCACGAAAAAAAAGGTGCATGGACACGGGACAAGCGCTACTCCCAACTATTTATTACATAGTGTTGTCATGAAATACAGTATATATATATATATATATATATATATACATATATATATATATATATATATATATATATATATATATATATATATATATATATATACCTGATACGCGCACGCGCAGATGCGTTAATGAAAACAGAAATAAAGGGAAGGTTTGACTATTTGATGTACGCCTCGAGGAATCTCATTCCTTTGGCGTACAGAGAAATATAAGGCTCACTGATGCGTCACCCCCCCTCTTTTTTATGTCAAATCCTTCCATATAAGAAGCAGGCTTGCTCACTGTAGCTTTCCCCAGAAATATTTGCTTTCCATAACAATGTCCCATAACCGCAAGACTTCACATGCTGCGCCAGATGCGCGCGTTCATTCTTTCTTACGTTCGAAGCGCGCTCCCGGAATCGGGAAGCTCACACTTGAAGAAAGTTGTACGTGTCATTCGTAGCGTGAAGCATCCAAGGGACGGCGCCTACAATAGCGACGTCTTCCGAGCTTTTACGGAAAGAACTCGCGCTTGTTCACTAACTGTGACGATTCTTTTAGTTCGAAGGAGGAAAATATTCGGCTGTCAGGCGACCAGCGATCGTCCTGGGATGAGGTCATAGACGAAAGAAGGGACGATATAATGATCCTTACAAAAAAAAGAAACAATTTCTCTGGTGATTCCCCACAAGACCGCAGCGTGATGCTGGCTTGAGCCTGTACGCTGTATGAAGAACCTCAGGAGTAAGAAAAAATTCCTCAAATAAATCACTTATTATACGCGCCTGTTCTCAGGAGCGCTCTTTCTACGCGGTGCCCAAAACGCACGAAATTATTTCTTTAATGATATGAAGTGTGCACCAAGGCTCTCTGCAAGTCCTTTAGGGGGAAGCTGTCAGCCTATAGTTGGTCGGGATTTTTCGCGGTGCGTACTCACGGGGAAAAAATACCATCAGTAATTAGAAAAAACCTTCATCGATTGAACCGAAAAGTGCATACATTCTTTGGTATCACGCATGCAACATACAGCACAGCATTCGTTTCAGTAAAGAACAAGCACAAAACAAGCGTCCGAACCAGATCATTGATCATGCCTAGTAACTGATTTCATTGGGCGCGGCCGCGCAGCCGGCCGCAGCAGCCGGATTTCGACGGGGCTGAAATGCAAGCACGCCTGTGTATACCGTGCACTTGGGAGCACGTTAAAGAACTCCAGCTGATCAAAATTATTCCGGAATCCCTCACAACGGCGTGCCTCATAATCAAATCGTGGTTTTGGCACGTAAAACCTGAGACTTTAACTTATTTCGTTGTTGTTGCAGCACCACTATGGGTAAGCAAAGCATAGTTAGGACTCCCGAGTAACAGTGCGAATACGAGGAGCGGCATGAAGAGGAAAGGAATGGCAATACGACCAGCGGGGTCGTGTTGTCAAAATTACCATTACTCCCGTTACTACCATTACTCTAAAGCAATAAAGCATTGCATAGCCCCCTCAGCAGATGTAGTGGAGGTTTTGAACAGCTTTGCTGGATTTGCACTTTCGCAGGGCCGGGATGCCAAGTCAATTTTTTTTATTTCCTTCAACTAAGCCGCAAGAAAAGTTCTGCCATGCTGCGCGGACGCCGCGAAGTAAAAATACTTGAAATAAATACTCGAAATTATTTTCGAGAGGTGCTGCGACTAACACAAGAAAAAAATTTTTAAAAGCTGTTAAGATCGGCCTGCAGGGGCACTGCTCTGCAAAGCTATTTCAGCCCGCTGCACGTGCTTCGATCGACCCGCGGTGGTGGCGCCCTTCAGAGAACCGGCGAGGACGAACGCGCTAACCGACCATGTACTTCCTTCGGAGAATGGAGACTACGGCAGCGTTAATCCACCATGCGCCTCGTTCGGAGAATCGGCGACGGCAGCAGGGCTGGCCACGTCTGGCGCCCCGTGTATTGTTGGTTGATTTGCCGGGTCTTCATGGTCTCTCTGCAGCAAGAAGAGCTTCCCTAACAAAAGTGTGCTTTGCGGTACGTTTTCCTCGGGCCCCAGGATTCGTCGCAGTCTGCTGACACTCGTGTCTACTACAGGAGAAAGGCAGCTCTGGAATTTAGAGGCGCCGGCTGGGGTCAGGCGTGACCACCTGGCTACGAGGACGCGCTCAACTCGGGTTCTGGGAATCCAAAGTGCGTGCGTGTGTACCATGCCCTCACACGATGTCCCCTAAGCGGCTTGAAAACCCTCGTGTGGACCCCCGCTCACGCGGCTGTGCCCGGCAACGCGTCGGCTCACAGTTTGGCTCGAGATCTCGCGCGCCGAGCCTCGTCCGCAGATGCGGACGGCGTGAATGAGGAGGAGAGACACGGGGAACCCTGCGACACTTATCATGAAATAGCCCATAGGTATCGCTTGAGGCGTCGCGCGCTCCCACTACCGGCCAAGCAACTCGATAAAACGCAAGCGGTCGCGTTTCGGCGACTTCAGACAAACACATACCCACACCCAAAGTACATTAACAAAATCACAGGGGGCAAGGAAAGCGACCAATGTAGGCTCTGTTCAGAAACAGGAACACTCACACACATAATGTGGGAATGCACCTCGCTCCCGTTTTCTCATCCCCCCCGTCAGCAGCGAGACTGACTGGACAACCTGGCTCAGTTCCGGGGACGTCGACCGACAGCTTGAACTGGTGGACTGAGCGGAGAAGGCCAAGCAGGCCCAGGGCCTTACTTGAGCCCAATCCCTCAGCCACGTCCCCATTTACCCTTCCCCTTTTCAATAAAGTTTATCACCACCATCACCTGCTCCAAACAGGCGGGTCAACTTCGATGACGTTGCAGGCTACGAATTGCCGGTGAATTGCCGTTTCCCTCCCCTAGGCATCGAGGGAGCACGGAGTGTTTATAAGCAGCTCTTTGTCGGCTGCTAGGGTGTGCTCGTCAGTGTGCTCGTGATCGTGCTCGTGAGCTGTGTGCTCGTGCTCTATGCTGCGTGTTTGGAGCTTCATGCTCGTATGCTGTACATTTCGTCTTGCGTGCCCCATTTGGGAGTCACGCTAGACTGTCAAATGTATCTTGTTCTAATGTAAGTATCTGTAAATAAATCCTGCTCGCCTAGTCCTGTCCCCCCAAGTTCCTCCCTACGACCTACAGCTCTTACAACTGGTGGCAGCGGTGGGATCGGCCTACGGTGGCGAAGGATTACCTTGGACCTCCGTTGGTGCAGCGCGTCGGCTCAAAGCTCCGCCATCTCGTCAGCCAGGGCTGCGATTTGGCGTTGCAATGGGTTCCAGCGCACATCGGCCTGCTAGGGAACGAAGCCGCGGACGCTCTCGCAAAGCAGGCTCACTCCCTGCGCTTCCCCCTCGCTACCTCGGTCAGCGGCTTCGACGTGGCCAAAGCAACCATTCTGCGAACGCTCCGTGCGCAGCATCCGGACCAGCGCATCGCCGCGGGTGCGTCACTTCGACTCCTCCCCCGCGTGGGCTTCTCCCGGGCGGACCGCTCTTTCCTGCTTCGCCTGCGCGTCGGCTGCTACAGGACGGCTGCTAGAACGCACAGGCTGCAGGGAATTGGCGACCCCGCGTGCAGCAACTGCGCCGATTTGGAGACGCTCGACCACTTGCTACTTCGCTGCCCTGCCTTCGATGTGGAGCGCACGGACTTGTGTACAGTCTATCGGCGACTGGGACTGACTTACGGTACGGCGACCGCGCTGCTATTCCCTGCAGCCCACTCGTCCATCGTGAAGCACGCTCTTTCGGCACTGCTAGACTACTGCAATGCGACGCACTTGAGAGCGCGGCTCTGAGCCCCGCACTCACATTTTTTTTTTCCCTTGCCACGTTCGACCTGTCTTTTCCTCCTTCATCTTTTTCTTCCCATTCCCCCTTCCCCGTGCAGTGCTGTTGAGGTGTCCTCCTGTGAGAGACAGTTACGGCGCTGCACTCATCTCTTCCGTTTCCTTTCCTAAAATCACTTCACACACACACGATCGGCCTACGGCTCGTAGATCGGCCTACGACTCGTAGACAGCAACGGTAGCTCACAGACTTTGGGACATGGTGACCGACCGGTATCCTGATCAAGTTGGAGGCGACTTGGGATTGACCACCTCTTGCAAGTGACTGGATACGGCGGAGAAGGACTGGTGATATGGTGCTGCTTCAGTGGGTAAGCGTTTGGTTTTGGCTGTAAGATTTACCAGGCTTCAATTTCTCTGTGTGTGTAGATTTGATTCGCTGGGATCTTTTACTTGTATTCTGATTTGCGTGAGTATCGCAGCAAGTATTGTGTGACAGCAGAGCCAAAGCTTAAAGTAGCGACCATGGTCCTATTGTGTTTGACGATAGCTGACCTGTTGTGGTTGTGTGAAGAGGTCGAGGTAAACATAGAGGAGGACTTCACAGAATTAGAGATTCGTAAGACCATTCTGCAAAGTGGCAATGATTTGAAATTCATAGAACAAATTGGTAGACGAATTATAAGCAAAAGACAGGAACAGGAATCAATTAGGCAAGAACACCAAGAGCGCGAGCGAAAACGCCGAGAGCGTGAGCAAAAACGGCAGGAGGTTGAAAAAGAAATTACAGCAGTACAGAAACAGATAGAGGATTTGCAGCAGTTAAGCGCACGAAGTCAACAGCGGCTGGAGAAATCTGTAGGCTGGACGTAGCGAAAGTGGCAGGAAATAGACAGCAGATTTCAGTCGAACGCCGGGAGAAGGAGTACCTGTGAGAGTAGCAGCACGTTCACAAGTGAACTGGAAGTGCTAGCAGCTAACGATGCCTTAGTGGCAACAGAGGCCGTTAAAGGCCAGAGTGAGAGCGACGAGGTGTTGTGCCAACAGAGGACTGTAGAGACAGCTAGGCCAGCTGCGAATGAATTGGCACAGTTACCGCGCGTGTGCGTCGCTTGTAACGTTAGCGAGGTACAGAGTACTGTTGACCCGACAGACTCGAGCACCCATGTCAGGTCAGATCTGCGTGCCGAAGTGAAGTGCCAGCTGGACGATGCAGTTGAGGGCAGTTCGCAGGATTGCGAGCTCCGTAGCTCAAAGGAAGACAACTGCATTGTTCAGGGATCGGTGCAGCTCTCCGCCAGTCTAGTCTAAGTAGCCAAGAGAGGGATGATTTAATTAAGAATCATTCGAACTGTGCGGGTGAGACAGCGATCGAGACCGACGGGCTGTGTGCCGATGCACAGCGTGAGCTGGGCGATGCAGTAGAGGGCAGTTCGCAAGAGTGCGAGTTGCATAGCTCGAGTAAAGACTGCTGCATTGTTCAAAAGTCGGTTGATCTGTCCGCCAGTCGAGGCAAAGTGAGAGTTGATTTAAATGAAAATCACTCAGACTGTGCGGGTAGGAGAGCAATCCGGGCCGACGAGATGTGTACCGGACAGCACGAGGTGCGCGAAGGCGGCATGAAAGAGAATTCCAAGAGAAAGCGCCGCAGAAAGAAGCGCGGTAAAGATCGGGAAGCCGGAGATAATGCAGCGCGTCCAAAGTCGGCGACAGGCGCAAAAAGGCAAGGCGCGAAGAAAAGAAAGATGCGGTCGTCGTTGACGATGTTGGCGCCTCAAACACGTTCGAGCCACCGGTCAAAGAGAGACCGAGAAGCATCTTCTGCACGGACGCGGACAAAGGGCACGGGGCAGTTACGTTTCTCGTCGTTCCGTCGTTCTTTTCGGACTGCAGCATGTAGTGCGAAGGAGCGCAAGGTGGCAAGGCGAGACGAGGTGACAGGGAATCGCGACGCGGTCAGTCGAGTTCGTGATGAAAGCGTGGCGCCAGGACGCAAATTGGCAGGAGACTGTAACGTCTTGAAGGAGCTGATTGTGTGTCGGTCCTTTTGTTGGTCCTGGGCAGCCAGAATAGCTTTCGAACCGCGACCACCTCGAGTACGGCTCAAAAGTATGAGTCAGTCGTAAGCGTTTGGAACGGGAGGCCAAGACAGCTTCCTTAGAAGTAAAACGTGTTACTTTCTTTTGTTTTTGAGCATTTTGAATATTTTCGCGAGTTGAGACTGGAATTTCTTTAATTATGTAAGGTATGGGTTTTCTTTATGTTTTCGTTTGAGAAGCTCCGAAGTTAGAGATGTTTTATGCAAACATTTAGTCTCGCGAAGTGTTAATTAATGAGTAGATAGGCTTTCTTTCTTTTTTTGTGTGTGTGAGTAACCTGAGTGTCAAGGTTATCGGTGAGAGGCCTATGGTAACGCGCATGTGTATTAGTTAACCTTCCTTTTTTTATAAGTGTTTTGAATTTTCTAAAGGTTAAGCTTGTAGGCTTTCAGTTAGTGCACAATTTGCATTGAGAAGAGCTCTTAGGTCCATTAGCGCGTGTCCTGTGTGGACGGAAGGAAGCAGAAGGTTTATGAATGGGTTGCTCGTGTGTGTTTAGGGCGGCCGTGTTCTGACTTCTCTAGTGAGCGTGTGTGCAACTTGTTGTTAGAAGGCGCATTTTTTAACGCGACATCGTTAAGGAGCTCGTGTCGCAGAAAAGCCGGTGTCGTCGGCGTCACCGGCGTTGACCGTGAGCGATAAATACCAGAAGGCACGTCATAAATAAAAAAAAAAACATCTTGCAAGATGGGCTGCTGGGATTCTAACCAGGGTCTCCGGGGTGTGAAACGGAGACGCTACCACTCAGCCACGAGATCGCTCCTTCAAAACGGGACAAAATCGCCTCTAGTGAATGCGGTGTTGCCTTAGAAACGCACCGTAGAAAGTTATACTGCGGTATATATCGGTAATTATGACCATGTAACTTACAGAAGTCGCAGTTTCACGAGTAGCGAAGTACGTTTCCGCTACATTTCTTCTGCGCTCTGCGCACACGCAGAGCCATCTTGCGGCAAACACAGAAGACCCCCCTCCTCGCAATGCACGGCGCTGCCCCGACACGTGGCGCGCCACTCGCCCCATGATCGCGTCCGCCTTGATGGCGCGTCGGGGCCCGGCTATCTGTGCCGATCGCGACGTTTGGCTGGCGTAGCGCGTTTGAGTAGGCGGTGTGAACGGGCTGCGATAAAGCTATCGTGTTCTACTCTTGAAGGCGAAGCTTAAGCGTCCTCCAATTTTTTAAAGGTTCCTCTGAGTTACGTAAGTTACGCAAGTTCGGTTGTTCGTTTAAGTAACATGTCCTGTATGGACTGAAGGAACAAATGTGAGTAAGCGTGATGAAATGCTTACGTACGGCACAAGTACGTGTTCGGAATAGGGACCACAAAGCTAGCGCGATTGTGATTACGTACCTGTGGAGTTGACCAGACTGTTCAGTGGCAACAGTACGTGAGATAAGTACGCCACTGCGATAGGTTAAGAACAGGCTGTTCGTGAACTTAGGCTGCTTAAAGGGAAGCTGAAGAGTCTGTCGAATTCAATAAGACGCTCATATACGGATGCGGGAGCCTTATAAACCACGAATGTACAATTTTGGAGGGGATTTTTTACTTAGGAGCGACGCAATCGTCGGTTAAAATTGCGCTGTATAGCTCCGCCCCCCGTCGAGCGCCGCGCGCTGCTGCTGACGCTGACGATGCGAGCGGAGACCGGAAACGGCGGCGTAGTGACGTCAACACTGGTGTTCCGCTCCTTCGCAGCCTCCGCGACCGTGCCTGACCGGGCTTATTTCTGCGTGCGTGTCGTCCTAATCTGCTTCGCTCGACCCTACATTCCTTTATTTGTGTGTATATAGGAGTGGTAGTTGACGTGCGCAGCATCAATTGAACTTGTAGGCCGATGATGCCGGCGTTCTGTGCAGCCTACGCTTGCACGAACACCAGCGGCTGCGACGATGTTCCGATGTTTCATTAGTTCCTGCAAGACAAGAAGCTTTCAGCTAAGTGGGAGGCTGCTGTGAAGCGAAACAACTTCAAGCGCTCAAGAACAAGTGTTGTGCTCTAACCACTTCCGTGACGATTACTACCGGAGTTTATCAATAATGCGTGCTTTGGGTTCTCCTAAAAAAATAGTTAGCACGCTGAACGGAAGGTGCATGTTTATCGCCCACCCTTGACGCAGGTTTTCTCGCCAAGAGCCGCGAATTTTCTATTCGCACGTGTGTTGTGAAACAGCCTGCATGCAGCTACCATAACGCAGTGCAAGCGTAAAGTTTGCATGTGTTGGAAAGCGTGCTCACACCAAGACGCTGCACTCCCCCTTCTCTCGCACACATAAGAAACCGACCATCTCACGTAGCTGATGGAATTCGCCGGTTACGAGTAGCGTGCGGATGGCGCGCTGATGAAGGTTCTATAGTACACGTGCTACAACAGCCGGTAAACTTTTCCCGCGTTTAAACCGTCTGTGTAGATTGCCGACAGCTTTGGGGCAGCGCACAAATGCTGAAGATCGCATCACCGCTTACGTTCTACGAGGAGGCATGCAGGAACATAACACTACAGTTGTTTGCCCGGAAACGTACTCACTGGAACGCTGAATGCAGCTTAGCAAAAAAACATACTCGCCAAAGAACATTTCCAACACAAGGAGATGCTAACACTTCGCCTTCGTTCCCGTGGAAAGCAGTGCTTGCACCAGCATTTTTTGCTTCTTGGAGAGGCCGGCTCTTCGCAATCGGCTCGTACATGTAGTATGTACAAGTATAAACCGCTTACAAGTGATCTTGCACGCGACAGCGACAGCGCTACAAGCGAGGCGATGGCTGTCGCGTTGACTCATCGTCTGCAAGCCGAACTCCACGCGAGCGACGGCTTTGAGCGACGACTTCCCGGTATGAGGGCAGCAATATACGCGCCGAAACTAGCGTGACGCATGCTTTATCAATTTAAGTTGATGTATTTTACTGAAGAAGGAGCAGAAAATATTTCTGAAGGTCTTGCACTTGGTTCTTATTCTTGCAAATGTAAAATTCAATAGTTTGCTCGTTCCGTGCGACAAACAGCAGTATTTGAGTTATGTACATCCCGTTTCGGCTTCGCACAATTGGCTAGTCACTCATAGCATTTCCGAGCGACGAGCGATGAGTTCTAGGTTTCTAGAAACGAGCGATCGAGCGACAACACCGAGCGATTTGTTCAAGCGACGACCCGTTTTGTCGCTCGAAGCCGTCGCCCGTCACCGTCGCGCGCAAAATCGCTCTCATAGAGTTTGGACTTAACGCCGAACTCCTCAGAGAAACGTAAGCTCTCAAAAATTTCTATGACCGTCTCAGCAAAACACCACCAAACTACTTTGCACCGTGCTTCGTGTGTAGCGGCAGCAGTCAGTCCGGACGAACGCCATTGTTGACGTCACGAGGCGCCCGGCCAATCACAGGCGGAAACGAGGCGCGCGAGCTGGGCGTGTCTGCTGCTGCACTTTTCGTCGAAATAAAATATGTTCGCGCTTTCTTTCACACAATTTCGATGCGATATTCGAATTCAGAGGGTTGAAAACCACGGCGTACTGCTCTTCACTCATTTTTTCTGGAAAACCTTTCAGCTTCCCTTTAAGTTATGTCGGGTATTGGTGGTTGAGAGCCTTCGGTTTAGTTCTGCGTAAACCTTTGCTCTTGTGCAGCACGACAGTCAGATCTGATTAAACTCAAGGGGAACGTGATCGCTCGCTTTGGTGGAACAAAATTTTGGGGCGAAATTTGGGGTTCCCAGTTGAGCGGCTTGCAGATAAATTTTGATAGGAAGCCTGGTGGGTTAACAGCTGATTCCGGGCGTTTGCATGCTGAGTGGTATTGTGTTGCTGGGATCGAATCTTCTGTGCCGGTTGTTGTGAGATGGTTGAAGGAATTCCAAGTGCGCAGGGATTGCAGAGAGCAAAGCCGTATTCTTGCTCGCCAGCCATTCTCTTCCTGCCCAGCGGTTGTCAGCACTGGCCAG
This sequence comes from Dermacentor andersoni, assembly GCF_023375885.2. Lineage (NCBI taxonomy): Eukaryota > Metazoa > Arthropoda > Arachnida > Ixodida > Ixodidae > Dermacentor > Dermacentor andersoni. The sequence goes on along the minus strand of NC_092815.1, from coordinate 178,690,935 downwards.
GCGAGATTTTCCGGGCCATGGAGGAGCTATTACGATCGGCCTGCAGGGGTACTGCTCTGCAAAGCTATCTCAGCCCGCTGCACGTGCTTCGATCGACCCGCGGTGGTGGCGCCCTTCAGAGAACCGGCGAGGACGAACGCGCTAACCGACCATGTACTTCCTTCGGAGAATGGAGACTACGGCAGCGTTAATCCACCATGCGCCTCGTTCGGAGAATCGGCGACGGCAGCAGGGCTGGCCACGTTTGGCGCCCCGTGTATTGTTGGTTGATTTGCCGGGTCTTCATGGTCTCTCTGCAGCAAGAAGAGCTTCCCTAACAAAAGTGTGCTTTGCGGTACGTTTTCCTCGGGCCCAAGGATTCGTCGCAGTCTGCTGACTACTACGCTCATTGCTACTACAGGAGAAAGGCAGCTCTGGAATTTAGAGGCGCCGGCTGGGGTCTGGCGTGACCACCTGGCTACGAGGACGCGCTCAACTCGGTTTCTGGGAATCCAAAGTGCGTATGTGTGCGTGTGAGCCCTCCTCCTCCAAAAAGGCGGGTCAACTTCAATGACTTTGGACGCTACGAATTGGCGGTGAATTGCCGTTTCTCTCACCTAGGGATCGACGGAGCACGGAGTGTTTATAAGCAGCTGTTTGTCGGCTGCTAGGGTGTGCTCGTCAGTGTGCTCATGATCGTGCTCGTGCTCTATGCTGCGTGTTTGGAGCTTCACGCTCGTATGCTGTATGTTTCGTCTTGCGTGCTCCATTTGGGAGTCACGCTAGACTGTCAAATGTATCTTGTTCTAATGTAAATATCTGTAAATAAATCCTGCTCGCCTAGTCCTGTCCCACCAAGTTCCTCCCTACGACCTACAACTCTTACAAGGCGCTTACACACATCTGACCAGAACGGATTTTCGCATGCCGTGAGGCACTAAACAAATGACTGCAAAGCGCGAAGGGTTTGCTTTGCTACGGCCGCTCAATACCAGCATACGTTTTCGCCAAAATTTCATCGAGCGGGCGTATTTTTGCAGCCTGACCGATAGTGCTCGACCTAATTTTCTCTTTCTTCACGACCCAAGGACGGACGACAAAGGGCGCCTATTTACATTTTGGTTAGATGTCGAAATGTTGCAAGACCTTTGTTACTTAGGGTGTGGTTGACGTTGCATTTATGAGCACGTATACGAGCCGCCAGGGAGAAGATTTGAACGCAGTGTATCTCAATCTTCATATGATCGAAGTGAGTTCAGGAAGCGGTAAATTCGCTTTGACCACTTTAAATTTTGTGTGACTAAACATACCTGTGTAGACGGTGTACAACAGTGCTTTTACAGCCAGGAAAAGAATCTTAGGGGCGAGATTGTTGTGGAATTTTGCAAATGACATTAAGATTTCAATTGTTCTTATGAGATATCGTGTGAAATAGCATTGCAATACTGCCTGCAGATACTGTGCAAATAACATTGTGCGTGATTTTTATTTCTTTCTGCCACTTTTCCCAACAGACCTGAAGTTCGGGGCCAAGCAAGAGCAAAGCACGGGTCAAGGTTAATTCCCGAACCACACGGCTTCATTCACATAAGTGATTGCACTAACCCACGTTGGCAGTGACGTCAAGTAAGAAAAAAAAACTTAATTCCATCAACACACGAGCTTCTTACTGCGCGTACGGCAAGAACATTTAATCACATAGCAAGGGAGAGAGCACCGTCGTACGTTGGCCCGAAAATATGAAAATGAGCGGCTCGTGTTCAAGAATAGTTGAAATGAAGAAATCACCGATGAAATTCACAGACACCGCGCTTGTGGTGCTTCTATCAGCGATGAAGTCTAAGCATGGGAATTCACTGATGATCACAGTTGTGTCTGCCCTAGACGCCCCTGCCTCTCGCGTTGCTGTGTTCTTTCTGCTCGAGGACCAACTGCTTGTTCCAAGTAAATGTGTCCAGGAATTTTCCCATAATAAGTTCCGTCTGTGCCTGCACGACAGGCGTGTGCCGCGCCTCTTTTCGTCACTACGTGGCGCAAGAGTGGCTAGTGACAAGGACCGCAAGCCGCTTCTAGAGAACGGCCTCTCCACGAGTGACCGTTCCACGCTCCTGCGCTTGCGGACTGGCTAAACCTGGACTGCGGCCCGGCTGTACGCCAAGGGCCGCGCCATGTCACCTGCTTGCAAGAGGTGCGGAGACCCCGAGACTCTGAAGCACCTTCTCTGTGTCTGCCCATCCTTGGCGCACGAACGTTCCATAGTGATCAGCACTTGCAGACGCCACGGCCTTCCAGCGGCCACAGAGACTGACCTGCTGTTCCCAGTTTGTCCGTGGCTCCCTGCGCTGCGAAGCCTGCTGGAGTTTATAAATTCCACTGGAATAGACAGCCTGTGAGCGCCCGCTACAACGCTGGCCACTTTACTGAGGACTGCCACCTGTCGCGCATAGTGGAGTCTGTTAGGCCACATCCTCCCTCTTTCTCTATCATCTTTCACTTCCCACTCCCTGTTCCCTGCTTCGCCGTGCTCCCTCATGGGTCTGAGCCACATGTGACTTGGTTCGCTCGGCTCTTGCTTTTTGCCAACCTTTCGGATGTTTTTTGATTGTGTACCCCTGAACTTTCTACATTTCCGGATTCGTTAAGTCAAGAGGAACACGCCGATACCCGACTTTTATAGGTGGGTGGATGTTTGTGACATTTCTTGCCATTTTCCTTTCGGCTACGCCATGACTGTGCGTTGTGCCAACGCCTCCTATAACTATTATAGGAGGCGTTGGTTGTGCCTAACTGCGTTAGGGTTCGCGCGGCGAGGCATCGCTCGCCTGTCTCTTCTCGTCGGAAGCTCTTCCACGGACTTTGTGATGGAGTGTGAGGTGGAAGGTGAGTTTTTAGCCCCCGAGGACTTCACTAAAGACTCCGGGTGGCAGCTCGTTGCCTCCAGACGTTCAATGAGAATGAGAAACGCCCCCAATGCCAGTGCGATCGACGTTCAGCATAACATCGGTTCCAACACTCGGGGCCGCGCCGACCGCGCGGGCATTAAAAGCAAGATCATTCGAGGGGGCAGGATGCCTCCGCTGCCCAAGGAGGAGGCAAAGATCGTTGTGCGGCCCAGGGGAGGCCTGTGTATCAGCAAGTTAGGACCTACTGCAGTCGCCGACGCCATATGGCAGGCTGCCGGGCTCGATTCGGCGTCGCGGGACACCGACACGATGTGTCTAAACTTTCAACAAAATATAATGGTGATCAGCACACCAAACAGGCACAACGCTGAACGCTACGTCGGCATTGAGGGCATCTCCGTGGCCGGTCAACAGTTCGAGGTGAGCGCTTACGAAGCCGCCCCCCACTCCACGTGCAAGGGCGTCATCTAAGGCATCTCCCTTACCGACGGGCCCTCGGCGATCGACAAAAAATTCGTCAAACCGAGAAATCCCACGGCGCTGGGCGCCAAAAGAATCAAGAACACTCGCGGCACCGTGGTGGTCCTGTTCGAGGGGTACAGGGTGCCAAATTTTGTCTCGTACGGCGGCACTATTGTCAGGTGCACTTTATTTCGCAAGCAAATGGAGGTGTGCGACAGCTGCGGCAGACTCGGGCACCGCTCCGACGTCTGCCCTTCGCCCAACGACGCCATCTGCAGAGGATGCGGAGAAGCAAACCCCGACGCTCAGCATAGGTGCCCAAATGCAAGCTGTGCGGAGGCGACCACCTTACCGCCGCCAAGGAGTGCAAGCGGAGATTTCAGACGCCGTATCTCGTAAGGCGCAGACGGGGGGAACACTCCCGCGCCCTCAACGCCGAACATTTCCCGCCCAGGGAGGGCGCGAATCAAGCCCGGCAAGCATCGCCTCAACGCCGATATGGTCGCAGCCGCTCCCGCTCCAGGGGGAGATTCAGGTCTCGTGGCCGCTCCAGGGGTCGCACCAGGAACCGCTCTGTTTCCAGGGCCAGGTCGAGGTCAAGATCCCGGGTGCGATCCAGATCCGGTTCCAGGGGCCGCCCGGGTTCCAGAACCCAGCCAGCATCCGGGCCTCAGCCCGCCTCCACACGTTGCGGAAAATAGCCGACCCTTGTTTGGGCCGATCTGGCACGACCCAAGCCCGGCACCAATACCGAGGCTGGTCCAGCATCTCGTAGCAACCCCCCCACAGAGCAAGCTAGAGACGCGGAAGTCATTCGCTTACGCAAAGAAAACGGCCACCTCAAGAACACGATCAAGAGGCTAGTTAGCGAAATGGTAGAGATCAGGAAACTCGTTTCGAATGTGTCGGGTAACGGTGCGTCAGTCACGGCCACCGAGACTCCAATCCCAGCTCCGGTAGACGGTACTGCGACGTCCTCCAAACGCAGGGCAGTACTCAAACAAACATGTGAATCGGGAGCGTTGTCTGCAGAAGTCAGCGAGATTAAGTAAAGTCTCATTAGGCCGGCAGACGGCCTCAAACAGGTCACCGCTAGCGTCGCTTGCCTCAGTGATAACGTTCGCCAAATTCAGGTTGCGCTCGGGGCCTCGGAGCTCTCGCAGATCGCATCGACGCCATTGAGACGCGAATGGCTTCATCCGCCTCCGTCGTACAACCGCTAACCGTTCCCGCCATACTAAAGGAAGCTAGACTTCATTATCCCACCAGCGCGGCGACAGGAGGTCCCAATCTTTGTGCAGGCATAACTACCCCGTAGGTGTTAGTCCGTCAGGTCAGCCATAATGGATAGACCCAAAGAGAGTTTTCGCATTTGGCAATGGACCTGCAGAGGGTATTCTAACAAAAAAGCCCCTCTGCAGCAGTTTTTCAGGTCTTTCGCTGCGAAACCTCAGGTCATTGCTCTCCAGGAAACATTAATCTCCGCCGCCTCGCTCCAGGGCTACACGGCCGTGTCGGGCCGGCCCGGGGGCGAGGGATTTGCACCTTGATCGATAAACGGCTAACTCATATCACCCACGACCTCAAGCTGGCGAGTGATAGAATCGAATATGTCATGGTTGAGATCCTGCTCGACGTTCCGCAGTGGAATCAGCGCAGAAACAGCGTGTTCGTCCTCATTGTATATAGCAACCCCAGAGACTCGCGCCAGCAGTTCAAGACCATTCTCAAGAAGGCAACGGACTTGGCCGGCCCTCGATCCTTGGTCGTCGTCGTCGACTTCAACGCACCATACGGCATCTGGGGTTACGTCTACGACATTACCAAGGGGCGCAACCTGTGGCAAGACGCCAACGAAATGGACCTCACTCTGGTCACTGACAAGAATTTTCCTACGCGCATCGGCACTTCCGTCACCCGGGACTCGACACCCGACCTCGCCCTAGTGAGGAACGTCGAGGACGTGGGTTGGGAGAACACCGCCATGGAGTTCGGCAGCGACCACTACATTCTCGAGACCAACTTCAAGGTGTCTCGGAGTAGGGTCAGGGAATTCACGTTCATCTATTGGGACCATTTTCGCAAGATTCGCGAAGAACCCGGGAGAGCCAGGTCACCCGCCATTCTCGAAGAATGGTGTGAAGGCATCCTGAACGACGCTTCCGCGGCCACCAAGAAATTGGAAACAGATCTCGACGTCGAGCGGATGGACAGCAGACTCGCCCACCTGATCGAGGCCAAAACCGCCCTGCTACGCCGATGGAAGGGTCAAAGGCTCAATCGCAGACTCCGAAAGAAGATTTCGGAGCTCAACAAGGTCATCGATGACCACTGCAAGGCGCTATGCCAGCAGCAGTGGGACGAGCTCTGCGAATCCATCGACGGACAGATGCACAATGGCAAATCCTGGGGTATGCTGAAGCACCTTCTCGACGAAAGCGGCTCGAAGTCAAATGAAAGGCATACGTTGGCCCGGGCCCTTCACGAAGCCACCAGGTCTCACACGGTCGATGAACTCATTGCAAAACTCATAGAGAAGTACCTGCCTGTCCGTCGCGACGGAGATCCGTCGACCCAACTCCCGGACTACCGAGGCCCTCCACGCCCCGAGCTGGACGAAGACTTCTCCATTGCCGAGGTCAGACAGGCCATCTTCGCGCTCAACCGCAAGTCTCCGGGTCCAGACGTAGTCACCAACAGAATGTTGAGAAACCTCGACGACACGTCGATTGTCTTTCTGACCGACAAGGTAAATGAGTCCTGGAAGAGCGGCATTGTACCTGCACAATGGAAGACGGCCTGCGCGGTGCTCATTCCCAAGCCCGGCAAGGCCCCGAACATCGAGAACTTGAGGCCGATTTCTCTGACCTCCTGCGTCGGCAAGGTCATGGAGCACGTCGTCCTCAACAGGCTTAACGTGTAGCTCGAAGACAACGAGGTTTACACATACAACATGATCTGCTTCCACGCCGGACTCTCAACGCAAGGTGCCATGAGACTAATCAAGCATCAGATTGTGGATGGCCGTTCCAGAGACGTCAAGGCTCTGCTCGGTCTGGACCTCGAAAAGGCTTTCGACAACGTGCTCCACACCTTCATCGTCAAGACCATTTCAGACCTGGGTCTCGGTTCCAGATTCCACAGCTACGTCAGCTCTTTTCTAACTGACAGGAAGGCCAAGTTTCGCATTGGAGACTTCCGCTCCGAAGATGTGCCCCTCGGAGGGCGGGACACTCCTCAGGGCGCCGTCATCTCCCCAACACTGTTTAGCATCTGTATGATCGGTCTTTCCGAGAGGTTGGCGTGCGTCGAGGACGTCAAGCGCACCATCTACGCCGATGACATCACCATATGGTGCTCCGGCGGCTGCGAGGGCAGAGTCGAAGAAGCCCTGCAGGAGGCGGTAGACGTGATCGAGGAGTATCTCCGCCCCACCGGACTTCGATGCCCCCCCCCCCCCCCCCCCCCGCCAAGTCGGAGCTCCTTCTTTACAGAAAAGAGAAGGAAGGCAGACCCAAAGATTGGAAGCCAGTCTCCGAAAGCAGCATCAGACTTCGCACTTGTGACGGGGGGTGATACCCACGGTCGAAGTTATTCGGGTCCTGGGCATGTTTGTCGAATTCAATGGCGGGAACGGAACTGCTCTCCGCAAGATCATCGCAAAGACGGACAACGCTTTCCGCCTCGTACGCAGAATCGCAAATCGGCATCGAGACATGAAAGAAAACAATCTTCTCAGGCTGATCAACGCCTTCGTACTCTGTCACCTCACGTACACGATTTCTATGCACAACTGGCTCAGAGCGGAGCGAGACAAGCTCAACATTCTCATCCGCAAAGTAGTCAAGAGGGCTCTCGGGCTACCCATCAGGACCAATACCGAGGATCTCTTGAAGCTGGGGATACATAACACCACCGAGGAGATTGCCGAAGCCCAAGAACGCGCGCAACTCAGTCGCCTGACCACCATATCGCCTGACCACCATCCTCGAAGAGCTGGGTTACCACCCTGCGGAATTCCCGATGGTCAGCACCCCGATCCCTAGGTGCATTCGAGACAAGTTCGTAGTGGCCCCTGTGCCCCGAAACGTTCATCCCGCCCACAACGAGGGCAGACGCAAAGCCAGAGCAGCAGCCATTCTCAAACAGATCAAGCAGCACGACATTAGAGCAAGCTTCGTCGACGCCGCGGAGTACAGTGAGGGGAAGACCTTTGCCGTCGTTGTGGTCGACTCGAGCGGCAAGATTTCCAATAGCGCCTCGATTCGCACTTCAGACCCCGGAGTCGCCGAGCAAGTCGCCATCGCCCTACTAGACGGTCGTGGGTCCGAAATCTATAGTTATTGCAAAACGGCAGTTAGGGCTTTTCAGAATGGTTGCATTGCCAAGGAAGCTGTTCGTCTTCTTAGCGGCTCGAGTCAATATGCTCTCACAAACCATTCAATTCACTGGTTTCCCGCTCACGTAGGGTCGGTCGAGGGTGCTCCCCCGAATCTCAATGAGTCTGCTCACGAGGCTGCGCGTGACCTCACCGACCGCGCTTCCTCTATAAGAAGCACTGACTCCCCTCCTCTCTACGATCATAGGGACGCTCCCGCTACTCACAACGAGATTATTAAACATTTCTACATGTCCAGAAGGGTCTTTCCACCCCCTTACCCCAAGTTGAATAGGGCGCAAGCCGTTTCGCTTAGGCTTCTACAGACCAGCACATATCCGTGTCTGTCCGCTCTCCACGAGGCTTACCCCGACGTGTATCGCGACGACGCATGCCCGTCCGGCGGCCAGGCCTCCACTCTACCTCACATGCTCTGGGAGTGCGGGTCGACATACCCCAAGTTCATCAAGGAGGAGTGGGACTCGCTTCTGCGTAGCCCCGCTCTAGAATAGCAAATCCTGGCCGTCCGGCGTGCCCGCGACCGGGCCGGTGGGCTAGACCTGCCGGTCCCGACGTGGGACTAGCCGGGTGCGCGAGTTCGCGTCCTCGCCGGACCTGCAATAAAGTTTGTTCACTCACTCACTCACTTCCTCATGGGTTGTAGAATCAAGCGTCTTTCCTTTTTTTAGATCACTATCACTATCATCCCTTTCGACCACTCTGCTCCGTCGAGGCGCGCTCGTGCCCGGCGTTCCAGCCCAATTGGTACGATCGCATTGAAGGGGCGGGATTAGGCGAGAAAATCTAGCAATTGTCTACTAAGGCCTAAGCATTCTTTGCCACCGAAAAGGCCACGGGTAGACACGTGTAAGCTAGAAAAAGCAAGTAAGCAAAACTAAGCATAAAAGTGGCTAGCTGCGGCTTAGCTCAGCTAACCATGGATATGCAAAGCAAAAGCTTGGTTTAGCCTGGTTAAGTCTTGGTTTCACTTGGTTTTTTGATTTAGCTGTAATTATTATACTTAGGTATAGAATCATCGTTAGGCCAAATATGACTGCTCTGCCTAGGTCGGTGGCTAGATATGACTGTGATTTAAAATTTTAATTATGGGGTTTTACGTGCCAAAACCACTTTCTGATTATCGGGCACGCCGTAGTGGAGGCCTCCGGAAATTTCGACCACATAGGGTTCTTTAACGTGCACCTAAATCTAAGTACACGGGTGTTTTCGCATATCGCCCCCATCCGAATTGCAGCCGCTGGGGCCGGGATTCGATCCCGCGACTTCGTGCTCAGCCGCCTAACACCATAGCCACTGAACAACCACCGCGGGCCATGACTGTGATTAGGCTTGGGTAGACACGCATCGTTCGACAGTGCGACGCCTGTTGTGCCACAGGGAAAGCGCAAGTGCTAGACATGCAAACAGACGCCGCGAACATGCGCAGCATCGAAGCACAAACGGACAGCGCTCGAACGCGGTCGCTACATTAATCTCGACGGTGATACACCTCTTGCATTTCGGACCCTCTCCAGTAAAGCAGTTCACCGGGCGATGCCCGCGGGGTGGTTACACGCCGCTTGGCAACGACGGCTCAAATGCTCCCGCTTCCGCGCAACGCTCAGAGAAGACGGGCCGGCCTCGCTCTCATCCATGGCCAAGCTCGCACTGCCTAGGCGAGCGTGGCGCTCCTCTTAGCCAGGCGCGGGACGAGTCACGTGGTCTAGCGGCGACCCAGCTGCGGAGAGCGCATGCGCCAAGCCGGTGGCTGTGGAGCTCGGTGAGGCGAGTCACGTGGCGCGTTGCCAAGGCTACGGAGCAGCTGCGGTCAAATGAAGGTCAAATTTGCGGCGACGGCGAAACTCGGCTCGACCAGGTTAGTAAAGTTTTCGCGTTAAAACAAAGTCACAGCCGAGCCAAACAATGCTTACGCATTAGTAGAGAATTCTCAGAATTTCTGTAGCTTTTTTAGAAGCGCCATTAGCACCAGTGTACAGCTCTGCTCATTACGGCTGTGTGCTAACTGAAACAAAGATGCGTTTTGAAATGCAGACATTCAGCTTGTCAAATTTTTTGCCGTGCAAGTTGCGATATCTTACACATTTGGTTTGCGCAGGCACCAACACTGACGACTACTGATGGCACTGGAAGAATCAGGACACAGTATGTTCAGCAGAACAAACGCTATTCCTGCAATATTTAAGCATTGTCTCATTCGACATACCGTTTGATGATTACATGCTCGTCTACGCCGCAGGATGTGCCCTCTCTGTATTCACACTCGTTGCAGAAGCTGTTTGCCGTTGCTGTTATGCCGTTAAGCGCGGTCACCTGCGAGTATACCTCTGGTCTTTTCACGTAAACCTGGGCCGAGTAGCTTGCGACCGCGGCACACTCTCAACACTCTCTGCGGCACACGTCTCAACACCTTGGGGAGGGCAGGCGTAAGGAAGAAAAAAGAGAGAGAAGGGCGTCGCAGTCACCGCACCCCTGACAGCGGCAGGCAGGCGGTGCATTTACAGCTTGGACTCCAGCCTTGTATCCTCCAGGAGCCTAAGAAGCTTCATGAACGCGGAGCTGTGGTGCCGACCGGGGAAGAGAAGTTTGCGGCCCGCGCGCAGTGCAGTGTTGATACTTCAGCAATTTTGTCGCTAGATTTACTGACTTTCATTTCATTTCATTTATTGAACCCTCAGGGCCAAAGGCATTAAAGAAGGGAGTGGTTACAAAACAGAAATACATAAATAAATACAATGCATATTACAGAACAAGTATTATCATCTTCCTGTTATACAATGTTAGCTAGTGCAGAACGAAAATGCTGGTTATCAATTATGTCGACGATATCTGCGGGAAGGCGGTTCCATTCGCGTGATGTGCGAGGCAAGAAAGACTGAAATGCAGTTGTGTTACATGTTTCAATGCCAACTTTGTGACGATGGTCAATGCGATTTGACACGTATCTGGGGGACGAAATGAGGGAATCGCATAGCATGGGGTGATGGTATAGTTTATGAAAGAGGCTCAAACGAATTGTCTGCCGGCGGGATGCTAGAAGAGGTAAAAAAAGATTAGCTTTCATGCTTGTTACACTTGCGGTACAGTTAAAGTTGGACAGGATAAAACGAGCAGCGTTATTTTGAACCAGCTCAAGTAAAGTTTTCAGTTTTTCATGATGCGGATCCCATATCGCAGTGGCATATTCCAAATTAGAACGTATTAGTGTTTTATAAAGCAGTAATTTCAAAGAAGATGGAGTTTTGGAAAAGTTACGGCGCACGTAGCCCAACATGCGGTTAGCTTTGTTAGTAATGTATTCAATATGGCGCGTCCAGTTAAGGTCAGTAGAAATATGAACACCTGCAGGTATTTATATGAAGTAACCGCCTCTAACGCAACGTTATTTAGGTAGTATAGAGGCGGAGAGTTGGCACTTCTTGATATTCGCATAATTTTGCACTTATTAGTATTAAGTTCCATAAGCCATTCATTCTTCCCAAAAGAAATGTTAGAGAGGTCACGCTCAAGACTGTTAGCATCGTCGGGGGATTTTATTTCGCGGAAAACAACACAGTCATCACCAAACAAAAGAATATTAGATGATACAATGGAAGAGAGATCATTGATGTAAATAAGAAATAAAAGGGGTCCAAGCACTGACCCTTGTGGCACGCCCGAGTAAACTTCGCTGAAAGGTGAGTTAAAATTATTAGCGTAAACGAACTGCGATCGGTTAAGAAGAAAGTATTCAATCCATTTCAGAACATTGTAGTCGATATTCAGTTGGGTTAGCTTTAAAAATAATAAGCGGTGACATACCTTGTCGAATGCTTTCGAGTAATCTAGGAAAATGCAGTCAGCTTCTGATGCGCGATCTAAAATATGGTGAAGTTTGATAGTGAAACTGGCAAGTTGTGTTTCGCAAGAAAATGACCTACGAAAGCCATGCTGTGCGGGTGTAAAAAATGAATTAGACTCGAGAAAGTTCACAAGGTTAGTGAAGATTACATGTTCTAATAGTTTGCAACAAGTACTAGTGAGCGAGATGGGGGCGATAATTTATAGGGGATGTTCTATTTCCTGACTTGAATAATGGAACCACCTTCCTGACTTTCCATTGTGTTGGCAGAGTGGAACTATCGAGAGTCTGCTGAAATAACTTTGCTAGTATTAAGGAACTGTGGACAATTGTATATTTAAAAAATTTAGCATGAATGCAGTCAAAACCGGGCGATGAATGAAATTTTAGGGCATCAATAAGTTTAGCAACGCCAGATGAATCGATGAAAATTTGAGGCATAGTTGGGAAATTATACCGGAGTGGAACGGGATGTTTGGTGTTTGATGTGCGCGAGAAGTTTAGAACAAAGGTTTCGTTAAGTTCTGATGCGCATAAATGAGCCGGAATAGGGTCACCTGACGCGTCAGTTAATAGATTCTTCGGTATGCGGGTTGATGACGCGCCAAAATTTTTTAATGTTGGTAGATAGCATCGATGGTAAAGTGTTAGAGAGGAAGTTATCTTTTGCTTGCTTAAGCGCAGTTATATACGCATCAGCGGCAGTCTTGTATGCGTCCCAGTGCGCGTTACATTGTGATAGCCTGGCTGTACGATATCGGCGCTTTTTTCTGTTAGATAGGCGTCTTATATGGGCGGTATACCATGGAGCTTGAGGATTAGAAGTGATGGTGCGTCTTGGAACATATTTTTAAGTTAGTTCGTGAACTTTGGCCGTGAACATATCCCAGTTAGCTTGCACAGAGCGTTCGTTAAAGTTTCTGAAGAAGTTTTGAGTAAAAACTGATAATTCATTGTTAATGGCATCGAAGTCTGCTCTAATATAATCTAGTATGGTCTTTTTCTTTCTTGCAGGTTTAGGACAGGCAGTGTTAATGTTGAAAATGAGCAAAGAGTGATCACTTATGTTAGGTAAATAGGTGATGGCTGAAGCAAAGTTGGCTTGATTGGTTAGGATCAAATCTAAAGTGTTGGCTGTGTTGACAGAGATTCTGGTAGCGTTAGTGACTAATTGGGTAAGTGAAAAAACAGAGCATAAATCAAGAAAATCGCTGGCGTCGGATGAAAATGGAGACAGGGTGGGAGGCTGGGTAACCCAAGAAATATTCGGAAAGTTAAAATCACCTAGTAAAAACAAGGAAGCCGATGGAAAGCTGGTGTGTATTATGTTAAGTTCGTCATGAAGGTCGCTAATAAACCAGCGTAGAGAAGGAGGACGACGATAGCATACGCCGTATATTATTTTCTGATGGTCAAGAGTAACTGATGCCCAGACAGTTTCCAAGACGCTATTAGTGTAGATGCATGATGACAGTATGTCTTTCGAAATAGCAAGGAGTAGCAACGTGGTGGAACAATTGGCGACATTTTAGCGACTTCGAATTAAGTTAGGAAAGTTACTTCGAAAACAGCCTTCCAGAACGCACTTCACTATTCAAAAGTTACAAGTAAGTGGCCGAAATTGGCTGCAGAGGGCTGTGTGACCATGATGAAACTAGTCCGGCGACTCTAGATGAAACAACGGTCGCCTTCATAGCGGTGGCCTTCATACTGTGCCTCACAGTATACCCATTGTGCTGCCAACTTGAATGTTATTTATTATTATTAGTTACAAAACGATTTAAACGAGTCTTAATGCTGCGGTGCAGCTTCTGCCCAATCCCCAAATACATTCAATTAGTGGACATTTGCAAAAGTTGCAGTCAATAGATTTACCAAAATGTATTGCGCTAAATTTCAAGGTGAGATTCAGAGCACAGCAGGTGAATAGTAAGACAGATCGACCGTGGAAAGGCGTAGAAATTGGAGCAGCTTGGCTCATTCACGCAAATCTCGTGGCTTTTGGACAAACCAATAATACTGTGCTCAGCTTCAGGTATATATAGAGGGGCGGAACCGTGGTATTTGACCCGTATTAAGTTCATGTAATTGTCATCACCATGTTGACATGTGACAAAATTCATGTCGCAGGATTTAGCTTTTCTTTCAGGAGTGCCGGGAACTAGAAAATTTGCAGGAATAATATTGATCAAGTGTCTTTCTGTACTAGGAAAATCAGATTCTTCTTGTTCTTTTGAGTCGTGCTGCATTTGTAACCTCACAATCACTTGTAACCTCACAACTTCAAGTACGCTGAAGTTTTTTTCATTGCCAATAGCGATGTTCAAAAGGCAGATACAGCGCACCATACACTTCACTGTCATCTTTCGGCGCTGAGCACTGAACGTCAGCGATCCACGAGTTTTGTGTCGCCTCGAGAGATGGCGCCACGCTGCGTGGCACCTTCAGGCGCTTTTTGACGGAGGCGCTGGCCCCATTTCGATGGAGGCAAAATGCAAAATTGCCTGTGTCCCATGTATTTGGAGCACATTAAAGATCCCCTTGGTGGTCAGCATTCGTCCGGAGTCCCCCACTATGGCGTGGCCTCAAAATCAAATTGTAGTTTTGACACGTAAAACTCCAGAATTAAATTCGTTCTTCTAGCTGGGCAGTGAGTGCGTTCTCTCTCTGGCGTCTTTCACTGCCTGTCGTGCGTTCTTCAGCCGATTTTCTCAGAACGACAGAAAGCCGAGCTAGTTGGTAAGGATTCATTATGCAAAAAAGAGGTGAGGCGTGCAGACAGGGCACAAGAGTAGAGAAGTGGCCAACACAATTTTTTTCTTCTAGCTGGGCACCGTCCATATGGACCAGTGCACAGTATGACATCGTGCAGTGGGGGGTAGTGGGGTGTACCATTACGAACATGCACTGCACCCATTTTAAGATTGTGGCATTTTAAGCATCATGTCCAACCAATCTGCTTTGCCGGTTGCCATTTCATGCTTGCATCTACTTTCGATTACGGGAGAGCCAGCATTTCATATTTTTTTTACTTTTCAGAAAAGGAAATTATTGTAATTGTGGCTTAAATAAAGGCAAGTGGAGACACGGTAATTTCATGCTTCTAAATAACATTCGAGTCAGCAGGTTCTTATATGTTCACTCTTAGGAGTCTGCAGCGACTGCGGGTACATATATTTATTGATCTTGTGTGCGTCCTTAAAAGATCCCCTTGGTGGTCAGCATTCGTTCGGAGTCCCCCACTATGGCGTGGCCTCAAAATCAAATTGTAGTTTTGACACGTAAAACTCCAGAATTAAATTCGTTCTTCACAGTTCACAGCAGTGTGAGCCCAAGTAACCATGGATATCCGGGGGACGTCCACCACAAGTCCCAACATCCATCCACTACGTTCATGCTTCTAAATAACATTTGAGTCAGCAGGTTGTTATATGTTCACTCTTAGGAGTCTGCAGCGACTGTGGGTACATATATTTATTGATCTTGTGTGCGTCCTTAAAAGATCCCCTTGGTGGTCAGCATTCGGATGTCCATGGGACATCCCGTTTTGTATGTCCGCTGGTTGTCCATAAATAGGCATGTCCAGGATATATACACTAGTTAATTATGTAAACTAACATAAAAATGTTGCTGGAAATTTTAGTCTGTTCATATTTACTTGTTTTGATTCTCTGTCAGACAGAGTAACTTCCTTTTGCAAAGCAAAATAACCATCTTTCCAACTTGATATCAATTCCGCCCACTTTAATATGGACAAACATGTTTTCATTTGGCAGAGCTTGAAGGTAATGCTTGAAATGGAGTTTAATTATTACTTGTCTGCTTCTTTCAGATGCGTCAGAGAAACCGAGCCATTCTTTCTTGCAGAGCCAGGAAGATGGTGCTAAATTAGGTGTACAGAAGTCGCGAACAATGACTAGTTCAATTATGGAATGTTTTACTGAAGTTTTACTGAATTTACAGGCCACACTTTCAGAGCCGGAAGGCTGTGATTTAATTATTTGCACTCTGTATACTGCCTTTGTTTTGCGATAAGTATGCAAAATGAACGGATGATTCACACTATTTTTCCTTGCTATGCCACATGTGATAAACATATGCATAAAGTTGTGTTGTTCTTCCAGTTCACAACAGTGTGAGCCCAAGTAACCACGGATATCCGGGGGACGTCCACCACAAGTCCCAACATCCATCCATCCAGATATCCAACAGGACATCCATGGGATGTACAGGAGATGTCCATATTCTGTTCGGATGTCCATGGGACATCCCGTTTTGTACGTCCGCTGGTTGTCCATAAATAGGCATGTCCAGGATATATACACTAGTTAATTATGTAAACTAACATAAAAATGTTGCTGGAAATTTTAGTCTGTTCATATTTACTTGTTTTGATTCTCTGTCAGACAGAGTAACTTCCTTTTGCAAAGCAAAATAACCATCTTTCCAACTTGATATCAATTCCGCCCACTTTAATATGGACAAACACATCATAGTATTAGAACAAGGATTTTTTTTTTTTTTCGGAACAGCACTCCAACTGTCACAAACAATTTGGACGAGTTTCCTTTAAAAATGCTTGTAGATGACTAGCAGAATATATGAGTGCCACTTATTTGACCTAGAGCCAGGCACTCAAGTCTCCCGCATTATGAAAAGGTCCTGACCTCCGTACACGTCACTGGGACTTGTGCTGCTATGTAGGTTCAGATGTATCATTCAAACAGGAAGTAAAACACATTGTTGCGCTAGCTGGTGCATTATATTAAGAAAAAACCAGCCAAGAAAAGACGCACACAGGAAAAATACAAGACAGGAAAGAGGCTGGTTCCTGCCTTTCCTGCCTCTTTCCTGTCTTCTTGTATGCTTCCTGTGTGCATATTTTTTTGGCTCGTTTTTTTTCTTAAAACAGGAACTAGTTTACTGTGTTCAAATTTGCATATAATTATATAATTGCACGCTACAAGTGGAGAATTCTCATTCCGTGTCACTTTGAATCCTCGATCACTATGTGCAGCCAAACAGCTCTAGTAAAACTTCAGTAAAACATTCCATAATTGAACTAGTCATTGTTCGCGACTTCTGTACACCTAATTTAGCACCATCTTCCTGGCTCTGCAAGAAAGAATGGCCCGGTTTCTCTGACGCATCTGAAAGAAGCAGACAAGTAATAATTGAACTCCATTTCAAGCATTACCTTCAAGCTCTGCAATATGAAAACATTTTCACATACACTTTTAGTCCTTCGCAGTGGCTGCACACCTTTCTTTGGCCTTGCGCAGCTACTCCTTTACGTGGTATAGGACATCATCTATCGTGCACTCTTTATGGTGGCGTGTCCGCCAAGCAGCTGCTAAAAGAATGAGTGCGTATTAAGTTTCAAGCAACAGTCACTCTCTACCAAATGTAAATAGGTACACTAGCAGATCAGAACTTTGATGAGCTTCAGATCTCTAAATCTAACCTTGCCTTTGCGGCCATCCAAACTGAATACTGATGCAGCCCTATCACTGATCATATAGGCCATCATTGCCTTGATAGTCATGTTGAGTGTTCTAGTTCCATAGGCCATAAGGTCCAGAACCTAGAAGAAATTTAGGAAATGTATGTAACTCTCAGCACGCTATTTCGTAGCATACTTCCGAGATGTAGGTGTGTCAGTAAAATGGGTTTACACAGATGCAAATACCAGGGACATTGAGCACATGTATCTATGAAAGCAAACAAGACGAAAATTGTATGCACTGACACAAGTGGATCAAAATTTGAAATCATTCAGCAGGCATACTTTTTTGAAACAGGTTATACATATGCAGATATTCACCAAAACCAAAGGCACTAGCATCTGAAACGAAATGTCTTACTGAACCATACCAGAGCTTTTTTTTTGCTTCAGTCAATGCCTCATTGAAATCTAATTCTGCTTGTACACTGTCTAATGAGCTGAGCAGCGCAGCCCTGGCTCGGGCGTCTTCAGTCTCTTCTGAAGTTCTCTGTAGGGCGACTGAAAGCATCTGCATAATTGCGACCTTGTTTTGCCTTATCATATTTAAACCGGTCACTAACCACCACATAAACTCTGTAAGAGGGAAAACAGAGCAATAAATAAATATAGCCAGAGTACCGCTGTTTGAAAACTTGCCAGTCCAGCTCAAGGCCGTCCCAGAACTTTGTTGGCCACCTGGAAAGTGTGACACAGCAATTAATGAGCAAGCACCCCAAAAGTGTGTTGCAACTGTGAGAAATAGGCAAAGTGAGTATTACAATTGGCACTGCGGCTGGCGTCCAAATGCTGCTGACTCTGAGCTTCTGTGATAATAGCTGCAGTGTTATGAAACTCGGTTCTGAATGAATGAAATGGATATGATTATCTTTCATGTGCAAGCAATAGACAGAACAAAATACCATGAAATTGGGAAAATCCTTTTACTTTCAAATTGCTGCGCCTTGTCACTCACACAATCCATATTTAGCCTAACCTCGTTCCCATTTTACATTTCCAAAGGCAGAACAGGTGTCTCCTGACTAGAAGCTGCAGAAACATATACGCTCAGTGCTATCAAACTACACCTGGCACTGAGCTGCGATGTCATCTCTGAATTTAGTTACAGAGGTTCCATTCTGTGCTTTTTTGGGGCTCTGCAAGCTGAACAAAACCAATGAAAGCTCACATTGAAAGCAACAACCAAATGGTGTGCCAACAAAACAAGACAATTTTATAAGCTTAGGGCCACCATTTAAAATTTACTAAGTTGCTCCTGCTACTGCATCCTTATCTAGTGCACCACCTGGCAATCAGTTTTCAACATGGCCTAGTATATACACGAGTGCCAGTAAAAGTAGCAACTTGACCCAGGTACAATATGAAAAAAAAACGTCTTACGTGTCTTGTGCTGCATAGAAAGCTGCAAGGCGGTGTGCGGAAGGCCATTGGAATCTGATTCAGAGCTGTAGCGCAAAGGCTTGAGCCTCTTCCACTTTCCACCACCATCAGACCCCGATAAATCCAACCTGAATCGGTCCTCATCCAACTTCGCATGGCCATTTTCATATGCGCCTGAGGTATAGTGCATTGCCAATAGTTAATAGGCCTAATTATGCACATGATTACATGTACCCTGAACACATATTAATTGGTAGGTTGCGTTAAATTTTTGGGTTTGTCTAGAAGCTGAAAAGTGAACTATGAGGGACACCATGGTGGCCTCCGTATTTATTTCACCATTTGGTATTATTCACTGCACACTCCAAACATGGTACAAGAGCATCTCTTGCACTAAATCTCTCTGAATGCAGCTGCCGTGGCCGCAGGAATCGAACCGATGGCCTCGTCCTAAGCAGCGCGCCATGCTATATAGCCACCAAGCAGATTGAGTAAGCAGAGCCAATGTGAAATGAAAGCAATGGTTTTGAATACAGGTCCATTGATATAACTCGCTTTCTGTTAACCTGTTCTTTTTTTTTTAATTTTTATTACTCAGCTTTAAATGTCAATGCTGTATCTCTCTTCCATGAAACATTAGACCCCTGGGATTGAGAGGGCCTGCTTACATGCGAAGAGTCTTGTCTATATTTTGTATTCTTGCTACCACTTGAAAAAAATAGGTTGCACTCCTTCCCCTCACCCCCCCCCCCAGCTTTACCTCCCACCCCGCTTCTGTGGCTCACACAAATAAACACTCTTGTTTTTGAACATTTTGACTTCTGTCATCATACTCTACACACCCACATAGCAATTTCACAGCTGCGTTAATTTTTTTTTGCTTAAAAGCTTCCATCAGCGCACAGCGATAAGCATTGTACGAAATCAAAAGCTTGTGCAGTTCCGACGGCACGCTCATGAAATGCTGATAAGACCTGTTGGGCGGGTACTTCTGCGTGCACGACGACGATGAATTAGCGTGGAAAGCTGCGTTACAGACAGCAGTCACCTCGATGACGATGCAGCAGCAAAACTTCGGCAGTGTGCAGCAGGATTTTGAATCAGTTTCAGCTTAGCCCTTGACAGGCAACATTTGCCTTGAGGGATGGCAATGATTACAATGAAGCAACATTCTAACAAAGCAACTTTTTCCGATCCTCAAATTTCGTTATATCAAGGTTTCACTGCATCACCACAGACGGCATCAACACTTGTACTGGAAAATGTACATAGGCTCACGCAGCACACGTCTGGTGACGAAAGGAAGCAGTCAACAGCCCACCAATCGCACCTCCTATAAAAGTCTTTATTCACCCAGCATTATTGCATCCTTGTTGTTCATTACCTCTAAAATAAAAAGTCACATGCAAACTAACACTTGCGCACACGCAAACACGCGCACACACTTCTCAGAGAAAGCCAGTTCCAGGTGTAGCTAGAGGTCAAATGGACCGTTCCAGCACCACACCCCCCCCCCATTTCACAGGGCAGTGGTGACAACGGCACTGCAGCAGGTGGCACAGTATGTGTGACACTTCATAGCAGTGTCAGTGGTACTAGCATAGTGGTTGACAAGAAAGAAGCAACAGCCATAGTGCTACAAGAATGTAGCCGGCAACATTTGCTTTGCCGCCAGTCAGCTGCACACAATGTGCAAAAGGCATCCACACATATGCCTGTCCCAAGAGACACATACACTTTCTCGATCCTCACACAGTGTCTTCAAGCTCACTAAAACAGAAAGGTTGTGGGAGCGAAACCACAGAGTACTTTCATATTGTTGGGCGTTTGCTGAATCGCCAAACCACACCATCGAGGCCAGCATCAGCGACCAGACAGCAGAAAGGTAATCACACTGTGCTTTGTGCCAATGCTTTAGGCAAGCGTCATACAAGAACAACCAAGCCTTCCATGTAAGTGACACAAGTGATACGCAACCACTAGCGCACCGCACCGGAACTATAGAAGGTTCACTTCCAAGACACTAAGGCAACACCATGAAGACAAATGAAATAAGAACAATGGGAACAAGTGATAAAAGCCACAATGGGCCTCCCGACTGAGTATGCACCTTCGACCAACATCGATAGTATGTTGCAGTCAGTAGTATAAACCAGTGATGCTAGCCTCGGCTACGAGCCATCATGGAAATGGCAACCAGCAACTCTGAGAAGTGCGACAGCAAAATGCATGTGCACTCCGCTTTCAGTACTGTTGGGTGTTGAGGCATGATATGGTTTTAGGGGCACACAAAGAGTGCGTACAGCTAAAACAGCATGCTACAAACTGACTCAGAAGCTTTACGTTTGACAAAAGGAGCTATCCATTAGTCTTCGCTACATCAGTCAGAAATGCAAGACTAATGACACCACCTAAGCTGATATCATTACATAGTAATGAAGCCAACCTTGGAGCCTGCTTGTAAACCAAACATGGTTTTACAAGCCACAATGAAAGAAGCTGCAACCTTGGTGGTGTGTTTGGTCACATGTCAGTTCTAGCAAAGACAGTTGTCATAGTCGTCATCATGAGCTGGGCCAAACGAAGGCCAATATTTCTGAAGATTCAGCTAAGAAGATAAGGCTGTCAGAACCGGATAACCCGTACCTTCACACTAAAAGATGACCAGAGCTGATAAACCACTAGCACTAGCCAACATGACTGTGCCCTTAGTAGGGAACACACTCATGCAATAGTGCATTTAGTAAAAGCCTGCTGAGAGTAAAATGATGTTGACAAATGCTTCAACGTTAATTCCTCGGTAGACTCTCTCACCATTAGTTCAAGTTGGACTGCAATGCTCTCAACTCATATATAATGAACATACTATTCTTTTACCTCTGTTATGCCGAGTCAACCAACTTGCACATTCTCTGCTTTGAAGGCGCTCACTTCAAGGTCTGTTTAGACTGTAGCATATCTTAAGAATTCTCATATGCTACGTTTAACAGAGCCACTACTACCACTTTAGTTGTGCATACATTTAAAGGTGTTCCTTTTCACACAGCGCATACTACCGTAACAGACTGCTATGCTGCAGGTACAGTCAACCGCAAAAGTTTACGGGACGCAGGATCGGCCAATAAGCTGAATTTTCGCGAAGCGTGGTCACACAGCCTTGAATTAAATGTTCCAGCCTTCGCCACCTACAGAATGATTCATTAAATACAAAGTGTCATGCCCTAACAGCGCAGGAATTCACATTTGAAGGGGAAACCGTATCCCGTAAACTTTTGCTGTTGACTGTACATACAGTGCACTGCCTCAAGGTAAAAGCAATGCTGATCTGTGTTTGCCCGAAAACCAGTCTTCTGAAGACTTGCTGTTCTGGTATAATTTGCAGG
This sequence comes from Dermacentor andersoni, assembly GCF_023375885.2. Classification (NCBI taxonomy): domain Eukaryota; kingdom Metazoa; phylum Arthropoda; class Arachnida; order Ixodida; family Ixodidae; genus Dermacentor; species Dermacentor andersoni. Next base: position 178,669,088 of record NC_092815.1, on the reverse strand, counting down.
CCATGAGCAAGCAGTAAGTCTTTGAAGGCCACCAGCAATACTGGCAATTTACACAAATTGGACTATGCAAGGTGCCTTGTCTTGAAAGGCCTAATAAAATGGCAGATTAGTCATTTCTTCATTTGAAACAGCAAACAAAGATGAAACCATGAACAGTAGTGCAATACAGCTGCAGAATAAGAGCTCCAACCTCCAACCAAAATTGATTAAAACCCAATGTTTCAAAGCCTCTATGGCTCCTTCTTCGGGAGTCCTTGAAGGAGGAGCCATAGGGCTCTGAAACATCGGGTTTCATTTAAATTTTGGTTGGAGTTTTATGAGCTTTAATTCAGTCAGTTCAGCCAACCAGGTAGGTCTCTGTCGAATATTTACCTTTGAAAGCTGCAACTGTATATGTTCAGATCAAACATGAAAACTGCAGACCAAATTTAAATGACTTTTAGTCAGGCCTTCTTTTGTTGTTAAGCCAGGTACTAATGGCAATTTTTATGGGAAAACGAAAAACTCACTTGTCAGATAATCATGCCTGCAAGCAACTTCACCACAATTAGTTTTGCTTCCCTCCTCGACAACATAAAAAAAAAACTACTTTATCAAAGAGCCATGGCAGTTACACAAACCTTTCAGCAAATCTGTCTTTGAATACAATAGGAATGCCATGCTCTGTTGTCGCAGGGCTGTAGTATCTGAATATGTTACAAAGGTATGCCAGTACAGGCATGACAGCACAGGCACCAGAGTGACATGGTGCCGAAGCAGCCCTGCTTTATATGTACCTGCATAAAGATAATGCATGTTTTTTTTTTTTTCGTGTGTGTGTGTCAAATTATTAGCTAACCATCTTGCTCTGCGTTACACATGCATCTAAGACTTCCTCGAGGAAAAAAAGCAAGGCTCGCTGAAACATGAAAATTTGAAGAAAGAAAATGACTTCAACACAATACTACTGTAGAGAAAAAACGGGCACCATCATAGGCGCCAATATATATTTGCATCTCATTCGTGACTCACAGCTAACACAAGCTTGGTGTATGCAAGAAATTTGGCAAAAAGTACACCCAATGGGTAAAGCCCCGCACAATTAACATCGCTGCTGATAAAATCCACTCGCTGCACATCAAATTGAGAGGGTTGTTTGTCCAGAAGCCATAATAAATCAGCAGAAGCAAAAACAGCTACCTAAGCAAAACCTATGTACATGCAAACATTCCATGTCAGCAACCATTAATGAACTTAGTTCAAATAGCTACAAAACGCTTAACAGATAAAGAAAGATGGCACTCGGAAAGAACACTTTTTTTATGCCATGCAATGGTCCTTTTGAATTCAAATTTCAGTGACCACAAAAGGTTTAGAGGATTCTTGAAAGTAAGAAAACAGGTGGCAACTTTCTGTAGTGCTTTGCCCTATAGCAGCAAGTAGACAAATAATTTAACAGCCAACAGTTCTGTTTTTTTCTTTCCCCAGCTGCCAATGAGTACAACAGTGACCTTTTCTGTCATTAACCATTTTTGAAAAGTTTGGGGAAAGCCTAACGTACACTGTTAATTACGACTGTTTGACATGCATAAAGGATGTGTGCAAGCAAGGCCAGTATCTCGCAATACACTTCCCCAATAATTTGAACAGGACAGGTATAAATAAAACTTCAAACAATTTTCAGACGCAGTCATACAATATGCACAGTACAATATGCATACAATTTGCCTTTCTTTTCTTTAACTGTAATTTTTTTTCTCCACACCAAAATAATGTTTCTTGCTGCCTCAGATGTAGACCACAACATCGAAGATATTCACTGTGATTTAGCCATAACTTCTTATGCTGCTGATCAGTTGACAGTTAGTTGAATGAATATACCACAGAACAAGAAAAAAAAATACAGAGCTTCAAAAGGCACAATCAGTAACAGAGCTGCCTGACTACATGCAACAAAATAAGAGGTAAGGCCCTATGCAACTGCATCATTCTTCTTTTTGAAAACATTTGTACAAGAAGACTGTAAGACTGCATGTAAAAGCAGAAAGCTAGGTGGTGTCTGCTAACGAGAATTAGGCATTAAATGCAAGACACAAATGCAAATGCTTGTAAGACTTATCCAGAAAAAACATCAAACAATGCGGATGGCTAAGTGCGCATTGATGTGTAACCTTAACACGATATTTCTTTTAAAGAAAGAACCAACAGTCAAACTCATAAGCACAGACAACCCACTGAAAGTTCGTCTATCAAATCGTCATCATTGAGTGCTGCATTCTATCTTATCTCAATGGTCCAAGTTTAACGAATGTGCACTAGAATACTTAAAACAATCCGTAACTAAAGAACATGGTACACAACTTCACATTTGTGATGCAATGATAAAAGAGGCCAATGGCAACACTGAACCACAAATCACAAAGTTGTTTCAGTCAACAAGGAAAAAAAAAGCTTCAAATGTGACTATAAAAAGTGCAACTATGTGTCTCATCAGAAAGCAGGAATGCAAAAAAAAGAAGAAAAGACATAATAAGAACAGGACAGCAGTAGCACAATACAAAATACAATAGGTTTAAAAAGAGGACTAATGTGCAACTAAATGTGCAAAAATATAGAAGCTACCATTCCACAGCATCCACGTGTGGCGACCACTAAAACTGGATTAGCCCACGGATGCCACAGTGACACTCATGTCCACCATGTTTCTCTTTGTTCATTTCGTGCACTACACGACATTCTCAAAAAATTCTGCCGGAAAACTAAAAGCGGTGAAAACGTGACATTCGCTGATATTGCACAAGGACGTTGATGTGACCGAAACATCTTTCAAGTGTCTGGGCTGCTAAAAATCTAGTTTTTCAAACCTTTTGTGCAAGTTCGAGAAGCAGGTCTCAAGCAGAAAGACAAAGGAAACAGGTCTCACCTACACTGCTTCAGATTACAACACATGACCTGACTACAGTCACAGTGGAGTGTTTTACAAAGAGCATCTACCAATGCTTTCACTGCCACTTACACTAACTTTTCTCGGAGCCCAGCAAGCAATCGTGAATATTTCGGTCACTTCCACAATAATTTTTTTTTTCTGCCGGCATTAGTAGTGCATTAAAAATTGCAAATGATTTTAAGAACCAAATTACAAAAATGACAAGGACAATGCTGCAGCCAAAAATATGGATAAGCGAACTGCGTGCTAAGTTACCGATCTCCTCATCTCTTCTTGATCTTTGGTACCACTTGCATATTCGACTAAGACACTGCCTGGCGGGACCGCCCCTACAGGCAACTAGTCCCATCCCATTTTCACACCCAGCTAGTTCACTTAACAAAGCTGCAGAGGTAGGGAAGGGCTAATTAATAAAATAGCATAAATATACATCTGTAAGATAAATAATAGGCAGCAAAGGAGTAATAGCATCACCTGCTCTCATAAAACTGAACAAACTGCAAAAGGCACAGCTTGATGCAGCATCGTGAACACAACTGAACGAAATCGTTGCTCGAGGAGTTTAGAAAGATAAAAACACATCTAAGAGATGAAGTACTCTATGCAGCATATTCCAGCTATATGTGCACAATACCGACAAAACACGGCTGCATTCTCATTTATGAAGAAAGCAGTTTTTTACATTATTTCAAACACATGCCACAACCCTTTCACTACCAAACAGCGACTTGCATGCTGCAATTCTGTCCCACAGTGGCCCCCAATACCAAAGCCAACGAAAACCTTTGCCGTTTTCAAAGCTGCTCAGACAGTGAAAAACTTGCACTGTCACACAGAAAGCTGCCAAGAGAAAAATGAAACCGGCATGTACTGCCGGCCTAAAGCACCCATGGGGTTGCAAGGAAAAGGTTTTACTTGTCAGCGGAACCCCCAATAGATGCGCAAGGTTGCAAGCAGCCAAGTGAGCCAAGTTGCTTAGAAGAGTAAAGCTGCCACAAAACCAGCATCATCCTAGCAGAACCCTGGTATGTCTAGAGCACGTCTACACTAAGTTCACAATAAAGAGGTGCCTCAGTGTTCAGAAGACTTGCAGACTCATACCCTTGTGAAACTAGAAAAGTTATCCCTGCCGATACCGGAAACCAAAAGGTGCAATAGTAGACTCGGCGTGTGTGCTTCCAATGGCAACACGACGAGGTGCAGCTGCTCCAGAGTTGCAAAGGCAGATAGCACTTGTCGATCTCCTGGGCACACAAGATGATGAAGAATAGTGAAATACTGACGCCTTTTTCCTCACATTCTATGCTAGCGTCTGTGGTAAAGTGCCAACAACATTGAAAATGCAAGTTGTACTGTCTCCATCTGAACTTGCCTCTCAACATGGGCAGCGCATGAAAGTGCTGTGCATGTGCCGCTTCTCACGTCTCTGCCGGTTTCGTCCGCACTCGCACTCCACCTACAAAGCAGCAGCTCTCAAACGACTCAAGTCGGCAGCTATGCTAGTGCAGCTGAAACCAAGCCATCAGCCATCAGCCAAATAGGTTCATGGAGACTGACACACCTGTAACATGTGCCTGAATGAACGAAACCCACAGTGACATGTATCGGGGACACTCGTATCAATCATGGGTTGATCCACTGTCAAGGACTGTGTCTTATTCTGCAAAGTTGTAGCGTGCCTGTGACATGGAAAAATTTAATGTCATTTGTGTTAAATTCCACCATACAAGTGGTTATTTAATTTTCCCACATAATATTACCATTCAGAACTGAATGTGTTCTAGGAACTCATATGAATGTGTTTCAGAGACTTCACTAAATGGCATGAAAAAAGACAAAAGAATAACAAGAGAAAATATACATAGAATAATCCTTTGATTTCTAAGTAATTTACCTTTGTGGAATACAAGGACTTACTAAGCATCCCGCCTGCCACTGTGTGTTGCTGCATATTTATCGCACTCCACCATATCAGTCATGTTTGTTGCATTCATACCGGGTTGTGGAGTGTTGTCTCCATTTAGTATGGATAGATATCATTTCATTGCTTGTGTAAGCATCACATAACAGTTCCAGGTTATTACCATAAAACATCAAAATTATTTTAAATAAAAGCATGCACTGTTGAAAATATCTTACACACATGCTTTGACCTTTTTTTGTATTCTATTCACTGATGACACTTCACCATCACTGTCTGGTGCAAATTATTATTATTTTTTAAATCATGTAATGCCAGTACCTAATGTGATCTGATCAACGCACTTAACTACAAATGACAATGAATTTTCTTGTGTGACAGGGGCATTACTGCATCATGACGATGAAAATAACAAAATTCAATCCACAAGCACTCTTATGTCATCATATTCAGCATATGTTTTCTACAACAGTGTTAGCAAATCATAGTGCATCCTAGAAGCTGCACTTCATAGGGTTGCAAGCTCTTACTGCTCTTATTTAAAAGAACCTTTCAAAAGCTCAAGAGTGACATGACAGCAATCACAGCGTATCCATAAAGCCCACTATAAGCCTGCTCTGCATGGCAAAACAAAACAACTCACACTCTTATGCGTCCAGCACAACAGCATACAGCGTCGATGCCGCACCCACGGATTGAACTTCCACAAGCCAACTTGGTAGACTCCCATTAACGCAAATGTAAAGACACTTTGGAAACCTCGGTTGCATTGTTGACCTACTACTCTCAGGAATACATGACATAATGTCCAGCAGGACACCTCACTGAAGTGACTTGAGGGCTATGCCACGTGAAAATCATTCTGATAGGAGGCATGACATTCCCTTCGCAATGTACAATTCCACTGGCTTAGCCAATCAATACACACTAAACGAGATATCCCTGAAAGTGATTGATCTTATTATTAAAAGTTTGGCTCAGCATGAGTGTGCTGAAAGCTGTCTAGCATATTGCAGAAATCGGCTGCGTAAAGCTCATGTTAAAGGGAGTCTATCACAACACCTACCATACAGACACATCTGCATGCTTACAACGTTGACACTTCAGTCACACTCAGCAATGACAATGATCCTGGAAGATGCAGCTGCCAAGAAAAGTGGCAGAGCCAATTTCAAGACATCTGGATGCAAATGATTACATCACAAAGAAATCACAAAGCCATGTACACTAACAGTACAGCCACCAGTACTTGGCTAATGCTAAGCTGGACTGAGGGGATGTTGTCAAATTTTTTTTTTTTCTTCTGGCTAGCATTTAACACGCACGCGTTTTGAATGGTCAGTCTTTCAGTCATTGCAATGCCACTTTAACGTGACAACTGCATACCGTGACTGCCTTGCCCTCTACAACCAAGAAGTATCGCAAAGGAGCTCATTGTGCATGCATGTAATTCGCTCGAACAAAAAGAAAAAAAAAAGTGAGAGAAGGTTGCTCTAATGTGTGAAAACTATAAATGCTGAAATTCACGAGGTGCCTGGTCGTACAGATTTACAACCTTTGCTTGGGAGATCATTGCTCCCCTGTCACTCGCCTTAAATCAACTTTATCTACTGAAGAATACTTTCCTCGTGTCACTGACATGGAGCACAGTGTAAGTGCAGGAATATACAGCGAAGCCTGTTTGCAAATGAATCGATGGTGAATTGCAAGACACTGCTCTAAGTTTATATTTTTATCTTAACTGGCCTGTTCTTGTTGTAAATTCTGGCTAAACAATCATAGGCATAAAAAAAAACCTTTTTTTTATGTTACAGCTTCCGTAAAGTTTACTGCACTGTGACAGGGGTAAATTGAGAATGAATTTCTTGAGTGAACTAGTGCCATGTATCGTGGAGGAACGTCTCCTGTGTTCTATGAACAAATGCAAACGCTGCTGGCCACATAGAGCTGCATTTTGCCTTGCTGTCATTTGATGTAGTGCATAGAACTCCGTGAAATACAGCCTTGTTTTGTCCTGCACTCTTTAAAAAATTTTATACATATTTTAGGATGCATCTTTTCTATACAACAATTTAGGTGCTTGCGCTTCTGATGCTATCCTACTGTTGCTTATCTGTCATGATTGCTCAAACATATAACCATTCGCAAGCGTTGTGTTTCATTCACGAAAAGAAGGCATTTGGCAAACATCATTATGAAGGAAGGAATTCTCACTGAGAGAACAGAAGTGATTATTGTTGTGTGGCCAAAGCCCACCCACTGTGTCAAAGAGCGTATGAAAGTGCAATAAATGTGTGCTGTTCAGAAAGCCCTATGCCTGACCACTCACAATGGCTAAGCTTTAAAAGACCATGTTGCAGGTGGTTGCCGCATGTGATTCCGATGTGCTTGGTTTTGACAACTTGCACTTGTTTGTAAATGCAATGTAGCAGTCACTGCTTTAAGTTTTTCCTTCCAAAGGCTTTGCCGCAAAGCTCATTTCGCAGCCCAAACACAGCGAGTGCTAGGGGCACAAGAGCACAAGCACTTTGCACAGGCTCACCCAATCCCTCTGCTTGAGATCTTTCTTGCAACATGTTGCATGCAAGGCTGCCGAGTCGCCCTCGGTGACCGTATGTTGTACCTTCAGCAGCAACGTGAACATTTTCCCAAGCTTGGCCTTAGAGTGAAGTTCACAAGGCATTGTTCCATACGTTGAAACTGACAGCAGAAGGCTGAGCTCAACCCGAGAATGCACGTGCCTCTGTCTGTCAGACTTAACAGAGCAAGTGTGATCAGTATATATAGCTCTGCACGGAAAAAGAAGAAACCTCAAGAAGGCATCTGCAGGGCATACAATGAGAGTGCCATTACACACAAGTATTCTTCACTGTGGTGGCAGGTTGCAGCAGAAGGCTTTCCCAACACCGACAAAGAAAACAGATCACCATCACCATGTCAGGTAACAGGCGCCTGCAGTTCGGTCCCAGTGTGCATCTACCAGTTATATCACTGCTGGTGAAGCTTCACCGAAAAGTGACCTCAGCACTGACCAGTCAGAGCGACCGGGCGAACGCATCGGGCTTTTGGACACCAGCGCAGGAAACGAATCACCATCACCACCACGTCTGGCGGATGACCCTTGCTCCGCCAGCACGCTAGATCCTGATTCCCGAGGCATTCTGACACACGGCTGAAACTGCACCATCCAAGGTGATGAGTGCAGGCTCAATCTTGGCCTTGCTTTCTGGGAGTCAAAGCAGCTGCATGGCTTTCTTTTGGAAATGCAGGGCACTGTCTCAAGATCGCTCGGCCGTGCAGCAGAAGGCAGAACCAGAACAGCAGGGGAACCTGCTTGGCGTTTAGTGCCGGGCACTCAGTGGCTCTTGGCTGCCTCCTTGGCGGCGACAATGAGCGGGTGAAGGCTGGTAAGTGGGCGTGCTAGCTTTAGAAACGGGTGCTGGGAACATGGATGGGCAGAAAGAGGGATAAGAAATGAGGCAAGGTTGGTATTGCACAGTTTCACCGTCCACTTCTACTGCGATAGGTTGGCCTAACTCTAAAACCTAAATTAACAGGTTCACCTTAACTCCACAACCTCTTCCATCACTTCACCAAGCAATGGGCCACTGTTACCCTTTGCAAGGAGCGGTCACTGGACTTTGCCAGCACTCCTTTTAAGCAGTGTTGTCATGTCCCAAGCTCAAAAAGTAGCCTTGAAATTCCAAAACTAACTAAAAAAGTGCCCAGTTTAGATTACAAATGAGAAAAGTAGCAGAGAAAGTAGCGAAGCTGCAACTAAATGATGCACGCGGTACCCACACTCCACACTAGTCGATGTGGACATGAGACAACTCGCATGATCATTTGCAGATTGCAAGTACACAGAAAAATGTACATACAGTAATTTAGAATAACAGGAAATACACATTCTTGTGAATTTGTAGATATTGCATTTGCAACAAACAGAGGCCTGTACATTTATTTAGAATTGGACACTGTTTTCGTGGACTTAATGACAATGTTTCTCCACAGAGTCGCTTCTATGTCATATTTGCACGAGTTTCAGTGCCGATATAAAAATAGAATTTCTTATTTTAGGGATAAAAGTACGCTTGTTCCTAACATTGTCAGTCACAATCCATAGGGACTATAATCTCATGACACATCCTGGACGGTTGTTGGTCCCTTCAAGGTTGACTCAATTGTTACGTAATTATATGTGGTTTTTCTAAATTTAGTCTGCTTTCATTATTTTTATGCCCTTGTAGGTCAGTAAAGCCATAATGGATAGCGATTCACGAGTGAAAATTAAGCTGCGAGGTGAAAAGACACAAGGACGGAAAAGAAACAGAAGAAATCATAAACAGTAATGGCCGCATTGTGATTGGAACTGTTTTTTCAGCCTTGTCTCTCTGTGCAGCAGCTTAACCTTCAGACAAGGCAGTTTTGGAGTAATAAATATTGAATTTATATTTCACATTTTCCCTTTCTTTTGCTAATTTATTCTGCGATGGTAAGGCTGTACCTAATAGGGCAGGAAAGAGGGAGCCACCTGTTCACTTTTGAGAGAAGAGAATGAGAAAGCATATGCACCTTGAGCAGCTCAGCAGCCGAGTATCGTCGGTCGACGTCGACCTCAAGGCAGCGATCAAGCATGTCCTGGAAGACGGCGCTGAGCTTCTCACGCTCCTTGATCTCAGGCTTGCCATTGGTGGCGATGAGGTAGAGGGCGCGCAGGGGGTTCTCATTGAGATAGGGGGGCTCCCCTTCGACCATCTCGATGGCCATGACGCCCAGCGACCAGACATCCACCTTAGGGCCATACTGCTTTCGTGTCACCACCTCCGGAGCCATCCAGTATGGCGTGCCCACCATCGTGGTGCGCTTGCTCTGCTCCGGCGAGATCTGTGCGCAGAACCCGAAGTCCGCTGCGTACACAGGGTAAAGTGTTTCAGCAAGGGCAGCACAAGGATACGAAAAAAGGCTGTGTGCCTAAAGCAACGTACATTTGCACCTTTTGCACGGAAGTACTTAGCCATCGTGAATTTAACACAAAACCTCATTGCAGTGCAATATCATGGCAAACTCCAGCTGCACATCTCCCAAGAGCCTAAGTTCCACTTCCCAGAAAAGCATGCAAATATGGTGCAAAACATACAATAGCGAAGATTTACACAATACAGTAGAACCCACTTACAATGATTCCAGATATAACAATCTATCGGTTATAACAACATTTCAGTTTCTCCTACTCAACCTATTCAGTCTGCATCCAGATATAACAAACATCTTTTAAATCAAGGTGCCCACTGTTACAACAAACACTCCAAGCATGGTAACGGTAAAAATATGGAGCAGGCAACTGGAAAAAACGTCAAGGCGGGCCTTCTGAAGCACAAAAGGAGTGTGCAGCGCGCCGCTCCAGTCCAACCGCAACGAAGATGCAACATCCTAGATGAGTGTGCGCCATGCACAAATTTGGGAAGCGGCAAGCAAGGTCCCTCACTTTTCAGGCGCTTCTTTAGGATTTGAGGCTGTGCTAGTTGGCGCTCCATGTTATTGTGAATTACAGCGCAAACCGGATCAAGGACAGGGGATGACGAGGACAAGCGCCGACTCCCAACTATATTTCTCCCGTGGGTAGCATATGTATCTAGGATGCACGGAAAGCGAGGCGCCCACTTAGGGTGCTTCCCAGCCAGCACATAGTCACACGTTGATTATCAGGATTTGGTTGTATCATTTTCCCACGATTATGTATTTAATGTGTGCGTGTATATGTTGCTTGCGGGAAATAAAACACGCAGTTGGAAAGTCAGCGCATGCCTTTATCATTTCCTGTCCTTGTCCCGGTGTGCACCGTAATTCACAGTAACTTCTATAGGAGCAGTGCGGCAGTGACGTAAAGATAAAACTCGGAGGGAGCATGAGGCAGTCTGCTTACACGAGGCGACCTCCTTCGACGCTGTTCTCCACCTACCCTCCCTCTGCTTTCACTTGAGACAATCATGCGAAGCGCACAATGTGCACATTGAATCCTGCAGCTGAAGTGTTGCTATTGCTGCTGTTGATGCTCACGTGACCTGAGTCGCCATGAATGCGTTGCACATTAATGTGCAAAGGGTTGGCGGTTACTGCGCCATTATCTCAAGATCCCGGTTTGTCGACACTTCGTTTACATCATTGCTGACAACAAATTGCAATGACATTCAACCTTTCTTACTTTTCCATCGAAGTGATAGAGAAAACATAACTTCACGGCTCTCGGCGTGCGCAGCCTCGTGCGGCTGATTCGCAGGCACTGCGAGACCTTTGCAGAATGTCGGCACACACGCCAAAATAGTTTCCGCTCCCAGCCAACTAAAATGTTCCGTTCTTGTACCCAGAATCCCCCAAGTCTCACCAATTGTAAAGCAATTACACACTCTCAAAGAAAAATGGCGACTGTGCTTACAGTCTTGAAATGAGAGATGATCGAAATCAGAAGACGTTTTGAAAGAACTACGACAATGGATTTCGTTTCTACATTGACGCTGTGCACAAATTAGTAGGATGTTTTAAACAAATATTTACAGCTCCATAAAAACTGAAACATAGGTCGTGCTTTTTTCCAAGAAGTTTTGTGGAAATGTGCCCCCTCGTCTTATAGCAGTCTTTGGAAGAACTGAAATTGTCTGGCCACTACTGGAAAAAAAAATTAAAGAGAGAGTGCGTCACCATTTTTGTTGTTGTAATTGTGAACAAGTGAACTTTGAAACTCTGTGCAAACATGCTTTACTACTGGCTTGGGTTGCAAAATTAGCAAACCTTAGCTAAACTTTAGTGCTACATTTGAAAATGATTAGGTAAATTATGCGGAAGTGAATTCCTATTCACTTCTGTCGAGCAGGGCTTCGACTAACAGAAAGTAAAATGGTGCACCTGTTGACTTTCAAATGTCTTACTGAAAACAATGTTTTGTGATCGCTACACTACTTATATTGAACTTAAAGACATTCTGGAGGAATTTCTTCGCCGGCATCATGCACAAGTTCTGGTAACGGCAGACTCGATTCATTGCAAACGCAGTTCAATATGCTCGTAACCTCGCAGCAGGCTTCGTTGCTTCGTGAAGCGAAAAGGCTTGTCTTATTTCGAAAAGGGTTGTTAGCACTTAGTGATTAGACTGCTGTCGGAACGATGGTGTTGCTAATTTCTGCATGTTTTAAAGGGCTAGACAACATATAACAAACTACTGATATAACGACCACATTTCACATCACCATTGAATTCGTTGTGAGCAGGTTCGACTGCGTGCACACTGTGTGTTGCACTGCACAGCACACACCAGTGTTGCCAGCCATAGTGTAATTACCTTAGACACAAGTTTTTTTCCATAATTTTCAGTGCTCGGTAGGGTGGTAGGGCTGCCAGGCCATTTTGCTCCCTCACGTAGGGGTCTTTTTGTTTCCCACATTTGTTCAGAGTCAAGCAACACAATAGCCTTAAAATTGCACTGCAGCAAACATACTTAGCACATTGTCTTCCTCTTTTGACTGCAAATATCTCACAACAATGCAGTTTTAACGATGGTTCTAGGCTTACCTGTACTTAGTGACAACAACATGTCAATATGTCTGCTATCTACATGCATCTCATTTTCCCATTTTGTTGTTAAACTCTTGAGTCATACGATACAGCTCGACATCAGAACAAGTTGCCTAAAGAACAGTGGAAGGTGACAGAAATGCAAATGCAAGTGAGTCTAGTTTGCTACCAGTGGTATGTTTTTCTTTTTATCTCTTCTGCTCTGCTTTTTTAGCTTGCTCAGCTGTTGACTTGCATTCAAGACCAAACAAGTGAGGCATGGAACTCACTCAGCTTGACACTGCCATCCATGCCAAGTAGGATGTTGTCGCTCTTGATGTCGCGGTGGATGACGTGGTTGCGGTGCAGGAACTCGAGCGCTTGCAGCACCTCGCGGCAGACGGCTGCAATCTGGCCCTCATCCATGCACGTCTCAGTGACGACATCCGTCAGCGATCCCCCCGCCAGGTACTCCATGACAACCCAGAGTTCACCGTCACCTACCAGATAGCTGTCTAGATAGTTGACCACGTTTGGATGCTTGTTCTCGCGCATCACCAGTATCTCGTTGATGATAAGCTCCTTCTTTGGCTGCTGCGACAGATTCATCTGCTTGATGGCCACTTCCGCACCTGTCGACGTCTCGATTGCCGTGAACACCTGCAAGACAATGCATGCATGAAACCCTGTAAAGCATCCACATCAATCATAGAGAGATGCCAGTGATGATAAAAGGCCTAGTTTACAAGACAGGGGTATGGGTAATTGCATATGCAATGAAAGTACAGCCTATGAAGGGTTTTAACATTCAATAGTTATGAGAAACTTAAATGAAGATGCTGAGGAATTTGAGCGGAGTATAAAGGATGCACTCAATTAGTGTCAATGACTGTTACCTTACCTAATAAGCTAAGTGATGCTAACTTTTCTGTAAGCACCACTATAGATAATTGGCAGGAATAAAACCTGGACCCTCTCAATTCTGAGACATTCACTTAAAGCGAAACAGCAGTGCTGGTAAAACAAACAAATAGGCCATTAGCTGCCCCCTCTGGCATCAACATGATAAGCCCATGAACGCATCACACTTGCTAGGGACATGGCCAGCTACTGCAACTTTAGGACATCATCATGCTGCCCAAGTCACAATGCAAGACCAAATCGTGAAAAATAGCTGAATGGCACCTCGCATCGCACACACTTCTTTTTCATACTCCCTCCTGTGAACAGATAAGCATGGAGATATTTTAATGCCACCCTTCCCTTCACACACCTACAGGACATCCTCTCAATAAAGACATTTTTGCTACTACAACTAACAACGCTTACCAATGTCATACCAAAATTTTAATTAGAGGTTTGCAAATATTCGAGACTTTGAATATTTGATTCGAATTGGTTGCTTTTTGATTCGCTTTGAAAGACACTTCATTAGGCTCGTTTTACTATTCGAAATATTCGAACCACCGAGAACTGCTGTTGGTTCTTTAAGTCAGTTTCACCACAGTACAACCATGTTATGCGAAAAGTCATAGAATGTATATTGCAGTGAAGCACATAAAAGGTTAAAAAGGAACACTATCATGGGGTCACTGCTGGTGCTCATGGATACCAGACAGAAAATTCTGTGTCTACTATTTATCTGGCTAAGTGCCTAGAAACACGTTTTCCAAACTACAAATTCGACCAAGTAGCAAGCTTGGCAATGTTTTTAGACCCTCGTACTAAAGTACCTAGTTAAGTGCCCCCAGGATGCTCCAATGGCAGACTTGGTTACAAACCTGGCTTTAGAAAAAGCAAGATAAATTACAACACGAAGGAACCCAGATATGTCCTTAACAACAAAAGCTTCTGAAGAGGCTCCTTCCATGTCAGTACTGTGGAAATACTTTGATAAGCTCATCAACCAGCAGCAATTTTCATTGCCACAAGCACCGTTTGAAAGAAATGCGGACAAGGCTGCCGCTCCATGCCACACTGGATGAAAGCAATTAATTTGGGCACTTACCGTGCCCGAGGCGCCCTGCCCGATTTTCTCCATCTTGGTGTATTTGCGGTTGGGGTCGCCTACTGACACGATGCTGCGCAGCTTCTCCATAATCTCGTCGTCGGTCATCTTCTTCTTGCGGGGTCGTGTCACTGCACCTGGTGCAGCAGCCGTGCTGTTGTTGTTGGCGATGTCGCGTACGTCATAGCCAAAAGCCGCCCCATTCTTGTTCTCCTCCTCAATGGGCTTTGTGTACTGCATTTGGAAAATGTAACGGTAATCCTGTTAGGCTCCAGTGGTAGCAAGGGAGTAACAATGGAGTGAAAATCCAATGGCAACAATGCCCTGGGTGCTGTAGAGAATACAGCATGAGCTCACTGAGTTGAAGTGGTGCAATCAAGATTTCGATGCGACATCGTCTAGTCAGGTTATATCATCAACAGGGCACGGCCTATCTCATAAAGCAATACTTTTTTGAATCAGTACGAGCCCCTCGTTCACAAAGACCACATGATTTGCTTATACAGTAGACTTCCGTTAATTCGACATCTGCTAATTCGACATCTGTTAAATTGAATTCACTTAATCTGATCCTGGCTGTAGTCCCCAGCCTACACCTGTACAGTTTTAATGGGCCCAAAGTTTTGTTCATTAGGTTATAAAATAGGCCTTTGCAGGATAATTACAACTTGAACAGTCAGCACACACGCGCTTGACCTCTTTGGCGACCCATTCAGTGGCAGCCTCTGTCTTGTGGGAAGCACCCGCCTCCATTTCCTCCCGCGTGCCCGCGGCGTCCCGTTCGCACATGGCGACGGGACGGGCCGGCGTAGACATGGGAGAGAGGCACTACGCGCCCTCCCTTTCTCCGTCGCTCCGATGACGCGCGTACCCCTCTTCCCCCACGCGGCTCACGGGAAAGGGAAACGTATCCGGCGGGCGAGGAGGACTTCCCCTCACAAAAAGGTAAAAAAGCATAAAAGCGCGCGACCGGGAGAGACTTCCTCTCTTGGGACGCCGACACCTTGGACTACCTGAACCACAGCACCTGCCGCATCCCGTGAGTGATCTCGTTTGTCTGACCCACCCAGACAACGAGGCAAACCTTTTACTACTATTACTGAGAGGACGTCCCTCTGCGAGTGTTCGCTATTGCTAGTCGCAATAAACGTTGTTACCGTTGACACCGCTGGTTGCCTTATTCGTCCGAACCCGGCGTAGTCGCGATTCCCGCGCTACGGGTTGGGAGTACCACGAAGCGACTGCGTGGGGCTAGATCCGGAGCTCGCCTTCAGCCCTAGCCGCACGCAGAGTGGAACCCCCCCAGTCTCAGTGAAGCTTAGGGGACAATGAATGCGTTGAACATACGTCATCTCCCATCAAAAATGCCTACTTCCAGCGTGCCCTAGGAAGATTTCCTAGCTAGCTCACAACGTCTGATTACGGTATTTACCCCATTCTAACACGCGCCTTTCATATTTAGAAGTTGCTTTTTTTTTTTTCAAGAAAATTGGGCCACAAGTTATCTGTGCTGCGCAATCAAATATGAAACAAAAACCACCTTTGAGGCATTTGTATGCTTTACTGCACAACAATAATGTATTGCGGCAAAGCTAACTTTAAAAGTCAGTGCAGAGAAGCTGAATTTAGGAAACACCCTGCCACCAGTGAGCAATACATATTGGACCCTTGCCCATCTTTCTTGCTAAAAATTCAGGTGCACATTAGATTTCTACTTTGTTTAGGCATTTTAATGTCATTTCTATGAAAGTGTTCTACTTCGGACACATAGCAATCAGGCGCACATTTGATTTTGGGGCATGTTAGAATCTGGAAGATACTACCAAATGAATCAGCTATGTGTTTTGGCGTTTTTTCTGCATCATCTTTAATTCTACTCACTAGATAATTCAATCAGTTTTGCCAGTCCCGTCAGGGTCGAAATAACACAAATGAACTATACTACATGCTTGAGTATTCGACCCAAGGTTCAAGAATACACAATTTTCAGATTGCCATGCATCCTGTTTAGCGTGTTTTTCTGTGGTTTGGATAACCAGCCAGTTCAGATGTAGTGTTGCTGTTATGTTCCTTTCCATGATAATGGACTTCGCGGTTATTTTTTTTTCACCTTAGTCACATGTTGCATGAATGAGCTGAACCAGCAAACGCTCTACGAAGACTGAAGGGTCACAAAGTCATGTGCACAGAAGCTTGAAATGGCTTACAATGGACTTGGTCTTGTCTGGCCGTGTGGCAATAGGGGGCGGCGGGCCTGGCTCATCTTCTTCTTCCTCAGGAGATGAGGGTTCCTGCTGGGACTGCGAGGAGCCAAAGTCGTACTCGAAGCTGTTATCAAAGCTGAAAGCTCTAAACACAATATAATATTTGGTGTTCTACTGCAGATAAATGAAAAACGAACAAGTAAGAGCTAACTAAATTTCATTCTTTTGCTTCCTCTTTTGTCACTTTGTGTGACGTTGGTATGGTTTCAGATTTTACACTTAGTAGTTTGAAAGGTCCTCATCATCTTGGCAAAGGGATACCAGGCTGTGAAAAATAGCACCGGTGAGTTGTTACTCTGAAGTGTTCCAACTAAATCTATACTTTCCTGTTCACATTTCATTTGCCCACAATAGAACAGGCAATGCACTCATGCAGTGTCAAAACATGTGGCAGGTGTATCCATGTCTCTAAAGTTTCTAGTAAGTTGGTGCAAGCTATACAAGCTATGCAAGCAAGAGTCCTGAGAGCTGGAAACCAGAACACCCTTCATACAGCACCGAGGCCTTAAATTTTTGCATGAAGCAAGGACATAAAAAAAAGAATTGCAGTTTTGACCGTAATGCAAAACAATTACATGGTAGCTGGAGAAATATAAAGTGCAGTAAGTGTTGCACTGCTTCACATGGTGTCAGTACAAGTAAATGTTCACAGCTGCCTGTGAGCAATCTGCTTTCGAGAAGAAAAAGAAGACAAATTAGTCTTTATGGAAGTGACGCTCCCCAAGGGAGAAAAGTGGAGAAGCAGGCAGGCAGGCAATGACCTTTACTTAGGTCCTGAGGAGCGACTCCGAAACGCCCTTACGAGGGAGGAGCCCCTGCGGGCCGCTCCCACGTCAGGACAAGCAGACCGTTTTTTTTTCTTCCTCCTCTTACTGTCCTGCCTTTTCCTTCTCACCGCTGGCTTCGTCTGAATTATTTTAGTACTGATTCATTATGACAAATAAACATCACAGAGCAATGAAGTTTTCAATTTTCCAAGCACCTTGATTGTTCGAAAGATTTTAAAGCACTTGTGCCATGCAGAGCACAGTACATGATTTTAACTTTCAACAGCATTTACTCTATAGCAGTCCTGAAAACTAGTTATAATTACAACTTGGAATAATCCACCCATTTCTTGGCCAGTCCTCCATAATGGGTATGAGCCACATGTTAGCTGTACTACAGCTACATGATCTGTGAGCACAAGGGTGCCACAAGGTGCAGGGATTCAGTGATAACAAACACACAATCAGACCCAAAGAGAGGACCCCAGTGGCCACTGTACTCCTGCCACCAGAGGTTCTTGGCAATTAATGTGCCTGGAAAATCGCGGCCATGCTCATGTCCACAGCCTACCAGCTCACTTCCAAAGCATTCGGGCCACTGACATTTTTGGACCATGCTCGTGTCCAAGGCCTGCTGTCCTGCTACATGTTGTGTAGCATCCCCTAAGGCATTAGTACTATGTAAATACATTTTCTTCTTAAAATAGCCCTGCTAAATCTGGCTTTGGACAAGGTTAAAGTAACATCCTACATGGCTAAATCACTGTGTAGCACAGTATTGCGACAAAATTGATGTGGGCATTATGAGACCTCCCCAGAAGAACTGACCATATGACTTCTCGCTGTTGTGTTGGCCCATGCCCTGCTATTCTCCAGGCCACTAGGCCTTTTCACTGGCCAGCTTGGCACTGCTACTACACTGCCGAAGGTTGTGTTATACTGACCCCACACAGAAACAGCAAGGGGCCATTTATTGATGGCCAATGACTTCCCATGGAACTGCGTGGATGACAGCGTAGAATCCTTGCTGTTGTTGTCCCGCAACTGAAGCCGTGTTTACATGAATGCGACAGTGTCGCATCGCATTCACGTAAACAGCGGTAATGCGCTAGGACGGCGCATCGTATTAATGCACCAGGCGAGGGTAGATTTACGGGCGCGAGTCGACTCTCGCGGAGCATGTAAACGCAGGATCGTCGCATTAGGAATTATGGGAAGGAATTAGCTGCGGGACTGCCGCGCTGGTGAAGCTGCGAGACAGCAACGCCTGAAGCAGAAGCAAAATGGTGTCCCCCACGGCAACTTCGCTCGCCACAGCGTGCTCTACGCGAAACTATTTCTCGGCACTTAGCCACCAACGTGCGCTCAGCCCACTACCGGAAACCAGTTACACCGGAAGTCGGCTGCACTTCCCTTATACTACACCGTGTGGCGCTACATTCTCACGAGAGTTAATGCGCTACATGTAAGCGGCGTCGCATCGCCTTTCCCAAACGTGCTTGGAAATGCAATGCACCATTGTCGCATTCATGTAAACGGGGCTTGAGACAAGGTCCATAAGTGAGCCTTCAATGCAACCAGGAATAAGACATATTGCATTTGCTGAGCACATCTTGCCAACGTGCTATAGAACAGTTACTGCAAGGCTGGCAGGCATACGAACAGTATTAATATGTATCGCATCCATATGTTGTCGTTTTGTCACTCAGTACACGTCCCAGTCCTGGTGTAATCCAGTTGTTTTTCTTTGTGTCTCCTGGGTCTCCTCCCTTTGTCTGAGTCCAGGCACTACATAAGGACAAGCACCAATAGCACAACTGCACTCTCTAGGCACAGTATTATTTTCTGCTGTAGCATCAATACCACATGAAACAGTGCAAAACTTACTGCACATTATACTGCATCAGCTAAGGCATCAATGCTGTGCATTACAGATAGAACTGCAATTTTTATATTTATTTACTGTATTTAGGTACTCGCATAATAATCGCACTCGCGTAATGATATCACCCCTAAATTTTATCGTCAAAATTCGATTTTTTTAATTTCCCGCGTAATGATTGCACCCCGAACTTGCCACAGCGATATGTCATGTGCCAAGTCTAGCTAATAATGATCACGCTTACCATCTGTCGACTGCTATGCGAACGACTCTTCAAGACAAACCAAGCGGTCTGCACGCACCAAACATTCTTAAGCAGATGCCCCATTTCATTCCTTTCATCACTTTCATCACTTCTATGACAAAAAAAAAGCTACAACCAAACTTGCCTTTATTATGTGTAATAATGGTTTATAATGGTTGTGGTCAACAAAAATAACAAAAAAGGCGCCTTTCGATTCTTCTCATCTGCACTCGTGGGCATGCAACAAATCGCAAGTGGCAACGATAGCAGCCACGTTTACACTGATATGTTAGAAGTGTACCGTATTCATATACCGTCGTTTGTAACACAGCTAAGATATTCGCCCACCCTCAGCAGAAACGTGCCATATTAGGATAGTGGTGAAGACAAATGCCGCAGTTTCCGCAGCATGCCCGCCATGTGTTCCTATGTCACTGGCAGCTAAGCGTGCCCATCTGCTTCTGTCCCCTCAAAGTGGATGCGGCTATGTTATTGCCGCAAACTTGCCGATATTATTCATTACTGATACGGAAGAAACTGTTTGAATGCACGTAATGTACTCACGAGAAGAAAAAAAATCTCGTTCGGCGCGTTCGACTTGCTCTGCCAGCCGCCATTTTTTTTGGTGTCCCGTACCACATACAGCGACAGCCTCCTATTTGTTGACCTGTTGTCATCCCGTAGCAAATGCCAGATGAAATTTTTTTTCTTCTTGCGGGAAATTTAACCCGTGTAATGATCGCACCCCTGAATTTGAGTCAATTTTTTTTAACAAAAAAGTACGATCATTATGCAAGTAAATAGGGTATTTATAACATACTCGCAGACCCCTTTGGAATTTCTGTGATGAAAATTCGCGGACATTAAAACAAGTAAGTGAGTGACCCCATAACAGCTATCGCTGTAACATGCTTCCAAGGACTTCTTAATGAGCACTTTGGACCTCGCATGCTTGTTTCAAGTTCTCGTGGTACATGACAAAACAAAGGTGCAAGATGAGCAAGAATACTGACCTTATAGACAATTTTCTCAGAGACATTCCTCCTGGGCTCATGGGGTGACAAAAACTTGGGCGCATTCTCTGGCTCAGATATGCTGTCCTCCTGAATACCAAAAGGCAGGAGAGAAAAATTCTGAAATTTTGTGCTGCGTGCAACCTCTCTGGACATTCAACTTTTGCGAAACTGTCCCCCTTTTCCTCTAGCACAAAACGTAGCTGTATGCTCATGTTACAAAGATTAAAGCAAGTCAAGCATTAGACAACTGGCGCAAGCAATTGTAGTATTTCAATGTTGCTGCCCAAGAGTGCATAGTCTTACTATGCATCAGTGAAGTATCCTAGCTTCATCAGTCTAGATTTAAAACCAACTTCTGCATAAAAAAAAAGAAATTTCTTCTAACAAAACTTTATGACATTGTGCTTGCCCAATTACAGAAATCCTCCAGGGTGGCCAAGGTTCCCAATTAACGTCTAGCCAGATAGCTCTCGTTTTAGAAATGCTATTCTTTTATAAGAAGCCTCAGCGTATCTTTTGAGATTCGCTGTACTGAGATAGTCAAAGTGCTGACAGACACATGAACATCAACAGCATGACCCTGCAACACACGTAAGACCGCTGTCAGATTTACCCCAAGCATGTATGCCACAATTTGTGCAGCTTCGCATAACAGAGGCAGCGTTTACAAAGCAAACATAAGTGGTTCTGTGATAAAGACAGACCAAGACAGGACTATCAAGGCACAGTCATAGGAACACTCTGCCTTCACTGGCAGGAAAGAAGACGCAAGTAAGCCACGCTTGAGTCCTGCTCGACTGTAGCTGTTATGTCAGCATTGCAGTGGCAATCTTACTTTAAGTAAAACAGGCCAAATGTTTGCACCTCTCAGGCCACATCTCAGCTTCAATTACCATTACATTATTCAACACTACCTTTACTATTCAGCATACGTTGCAACTGGGCCCCTCATCATCTACACACAGCAAATGTTTACTGTGGAACAAAAAAAAGGCACCTGCAATCCTGCTGACAACTCACCGAGGTGGATGATCCGATCACCGTCGTTGCAACAGCATACTTGTCTCCCAAGTAGCTTGGCCGGGGAGAGGGATCTGCGTGTCGAAGGCATAGAGTCCTCAGATGAAACGCGTCACCTACTCCATAGGCAGGCTGGAACCACCACCATCATCAACACATGCTGTCCAACTCCCTCAAGATGCAAACATACTTGGCCGTCCAACTTCTTAAGCCCAAAAGTCATTGGCAGGCCACATTTCAGCAGAATAAGAATGTCTGACCAAACCCATATGACCATAAAAAATAAGGATGTTATACTGAAAGCCTGTTTGCTACACCCTACAGTCTAATTTTGCACATAAGGTAAAGTGCAATCACTCATGTTAGCAGGTTGGCACGCTACAGTCAAGTCCACTCATAGACGCCACACAAACTGCAATGTATAAAAACAGCTCCTCATCAATAACCCATTTTGAAAGAAGGCTGCGAAGGGCATCCCATGAAGACTCGGTCATCATGCCAGTTAGGTTACATTAGGTAACTGTGGTGCAGCACTGTCAAAACTAGCCAACACTCTTGAATGCAAAGAGTTTCTAGTACTATCTGTACCAGGAAATTGGCAAGAAAGAATGCTAGGCAAATAGGGGAGTGCTGGCCACTACCTGTGGAACTGTTTCGAATTTCAGCATGGCCTATCAGATGTGCTGGACAATGCAGCGCCTAGTGGTTCCACAATGACAACATTACATTTTTTTTTTTTCACCTTTCTACGTTTCTCCATTCCTTACAAATTTCTTCAGAGTCTACTGGCACCATCAAGCAGCCTTGGGTCACTCCTTTCTTTTTTATTATAGTTGCTTTTGAAGCAAGTGTCGATCCTCTGTGATCACTGGTCTGTCTACTTTCTTCGTAAACACTACTTTAATGAGGCCAGCACCCTGACAACAGTTTGCGCCCTTTGGGGCTTCTCTTGTCCCACAACAGTAATCTTAATCTGTCTTGCATACCTTTCCTTTCTATAACGCTGTGTGCCTGGCAATTTCAGGTCACCAACGGCATGCGTATTATCAACGTGACACTGCGCTCTCACAGGAAAGCATCAAGAGCAGAGTTTTCAAGAGGATGAACGCAAGCAAGGCACATAAGGGACAAGATAAGCCCCAAAGAGTGCACACATTTTTACGGGTGAGGCGCTGAGCATGGCCACGAAAATGTAATGATGTCTAAATGCTAATCTCTGTGTCATCACATCGTCTTCAGTTCACACTGCCGCATGCTTACAACGTTAGAAGTAATTCACGCAATTAACCCGACAAATCTCATAAGCCATCAGACATCACACCGTTATACTTGAAAGGGAAGATTTCTCTTTTGTTTGGTGGACAAGTCCAGTTACAACGAACTTATTAAAGTGAACAACTTTCTTTGGCTGTTTCATTTCTCGTGGGTGATGGCTGGAGGTTGGACTTTCACCACAATGCAAAGGGCTTGTGTTTTGCTGCAACCAGGCGGCAGGCCGCATTTCCGCCGAATGTTGAGCTATTACGGACACACGTGCTGCCCACCGATGTTACTGCCACAGATATGCTGGTTAAATGCACTGTTCTCTACAATATTACGCAATGAAACAACAACCGCTACCCAAATATCCTCACTACAACAAATATACGCTGTCAAGTGCACAGTTTCTTTAATAAAGTGAATAGCCTTCTAGAAATGTTTCATTATTTCGCTTATATTGACAATCATCATCAATGGTTTCTGCACTAATTTTATACTGAAACCACAAAGATGCGCCAAGTGGGCTTGACTGTAGCTGCAAATGATTCTCACATTACAATTCCTTCTTTATAAGACATTATAATTGGTGTTTTCAAGAAGGTATTTGTTTAACCACACACATAACTCTGCAAAACACTTAGTTGATATTACTGAGCACACCAATGAAGGAAAATAAATGGCATCCCATGTTAAAAAAAAAAAAGCCAGCCAGACAAACCTACATTCGTGCAGTAAGTGAAGGTAACTATGCTGTCAATAAATAAGAATAATGCAAGAACAGGGCAACTACAGAAAAAGGCAAAAAAGAATGCAGGAGAGAAGACACAAGACGAAGAACAACCAAAATAAATACAAGAATCTACATGCTCTTGCATGCATGAGGGCCGAGATAGAGGGGGATGAGACAATGCCAGAGTGTTACGTACGTGAGATCTGCCACAGCTCTACAAGCTCGGCTGGAGTGTTCCAGTGTAAAGCAGGTAGAAAGTAAGAAATGTGAGAACAGAAAAGGTGATGGGAGGTAGGGATAGGTTAGAAAAAGAAAGAGAAAGACAGTGAGAAGACAGGGTAATACTGCAAACACAGCAGTTAACAACAAAATTATCACAAGGCCAATGACCTAGCAACGCCCTTGCAGACAGGATGTTTTTCCTTCTTATCACAGGGACAACAATGCAGGGGCAAAATCAGATGCAAGCTTGTCCAAAACATGCCCCAATTTTTAATTGCTAGCTTATACCTTCCATTTTGCACGAGTCAGTCTGACTGACAGGAACACGCAAATGCAAAAAGTCAATAAAGATTTATGTTGAACATGAATGCTGTGCACACTACAGTACTTGCTTTCTGGACCAGACAAGTGTAACATAAGGCCTACTTGTAAGCCGTCTTCATTTCTTGTCAAAATATCTTTGACACTGACCATTTTTATGCACACAAGCCTGGGGACATTTCACATCTCAATTGATCAATATGCTTGTGCCTAAGAGGACACTACTGCCTACATTAAATTCCCACGCATGTTCCACAGACTGCGCTACCCTTGACACAAATTCAACAGTGAAATGACTGGCTTGGTCCAGTGTGTCCCACATTTGCAAAGCCAATAAATTGCCCAGACCCACACAGTGTACTTATAGGAGAGAAAAGCTGTTGGACCGATGGGAATTTTGACAGCCTCTTCATACATTTACTGAAGACTTAAAAAATGGTGTACGTATTTACTTTCATATCTTGCGCAATGTCACATGCATTTTATATCAAACAAGGTTTGCAACGTCCAAAACATTTTACACATAACAAGGACTTCTGTAAGCCAAGCGTCCAACCCATTTTGACCTACCTGAACAGTTACCACTGCCTTCCATGTACACTAAAAAATTAGGAACATGAGTAGGCATATAGCAGAGAAGCATAATGCTCATTTCATGGATCATGTAATCTTTGGAGCAAACTAGTTGTAGAAATCTTACAGCTAAGAAGGCAAACTACATATGCATGACCAACGCTCCTGAAAATAGTAATTAGATATAAATAGTAATAATATAATGCGCCCCATAAGTGCTAGTCTTCATACATATCGATGAGCACAACGCACATAATTAAGTGCCAGCTTGATCTTTTTGGCTACTTGGTTCATATTCATTGAATTGATTAATACAGCGTGATTTGAAGACTGAGATCAAGGCAAGAACATGTCGACACTTGTCTATGTGTCTCTACCTCTTAATTTTCATTTCACACTCTTCTATCTTTTCAATAGCTTGCTTACAAGTTAGTTAATAGCAACTGACTGTGCAGCTATTGAGAGCCGATTAGAAAGCAGTAACCAACAACCCACAAGGCAGTGAATAAGCTCCAGAGGCACAGTTGAAGGTGCATAGTCACACATTACACCGTTCCTGGGGGACAAGGGAATGCGACAAAGAGACAGCAACCAACTCACCGAGCGTCCGGTTCATGGTCATGTACTTGGAGGCCCCCTTGTCCTTGGTGGAGGCATCGTACCAGTTGAGCACATCCAGCACGGCCTGCGGGTTCTTCTTCTGCTCCAGCTTGGTGATGTTGGAGTTCTGCAGCAGCCGTGCCCATGAGTCCGGCATGCCTGTGAATTCGCCCGTCACGGCGTCAAAGCCCACGTGCACTGTGTGCTCAAAGTTGGTCGGCGGCGAGATGATGGGCTTCTCAAGCTCCTTGCGCTCTTTCTTGGCACCTGAAATTGCATGCGAGATGCAGATAATGTCTCAGCAGAGTGTCCCATTTCGACTACTATGGTTGGTCGCTGTGCTAAGGCACCTCACCCTGCACAATATCCCTTCATTTTCCCCGCTCTATTTGTTGGTTTTGCACTGTTTCAGTTCCCACTGTACAGTAGCAGCAAGTTCTAGTTACTCATCAATCTGTCTAGCCAAATACTAATGAGTGCATTGGATTAATTCGAGCACAGGTAAACTACCACTTCAGGTACAAATAACAGGGCAACAGTGTGCTCATGCAATTGCCAGACAACATCTCACAAGCTACAGTAGCCACTGCTGGGGACCTCACAATGTGTTACTAACAAATGCGACCCCAAATGTGTTCACCATCAAGCGTCAACAGTTGTCGAACAAGGAAGGTCCTGGGCTGGAGCTAATGTTACGACAGAGGGACTTGTCTTTTGACGAAACAGACAAGTTTTAAGAAGCAGAGAAAGCGAGAGCTATGGTTGCACGATGCTAAGCCAAAAAAATTTTAATATATAAACGAGTGTGTGAAGCCCTTGATTTTGTGAAGTCCTGAAGTCATTGAGTGAATGCAGGAGCTCTTGCTGCGACATTTGGTGAGGCTCCTATAGCATACTTCAGGTATCGTGAGACTGGAAGAGAGTGAGGACGGTGCCACACCCCTGAACCTTGTGAACTCTGAGTCCCCACAAGGAAAGTGCAAATGGCCTGGCAACAGCTCCATTCAACAGGTGGCCAGATTCAAATTGATTAGTGAAGGCTAGACCAAACGGAAACCAGCACTCCTTACATGGCCCAGATGCAATGCGCTGAACAAGCCAAATTCAACGTCTTAATTAAAGGGACTGTCTACAAGTCAGAATATGTCTGACTGCAGTGGGAATGAGAAGATGGTGTGTCATACTGATGAAAACAAGCAAGCTTGTATCCCATAATAAAAAAAAGAGACTATTTTTAATTTGGCTCTGGAAGTGGTGCGAGGATGACATGTGGCCTTGACTTATGGCGAAACAGTGCAACCAATCTGTGTACCGTTGCATAACCAGAAAGCCACGCAAGGAGAGTTTTGCTTGTATACAATATTGTATTGCCTGAAATTGTATTTTACACGCTTCTGCCAACTTTTCTTTACATGAAAAAGTAATTTCTTTCTTGTTTCTTCCAGCTAGCACATGTTGAAAAATGGTGCTGCCTTCTGCAAAGAGACGGAGTCGTGGGGAATGGAGTGGTGCACTGATATGTGGCCTCTGAGATTGCTACCGTGTCTAGTATAGAAATCAGTGTGGTCGGCATCTGTACACAGTTTTCACAGGAGACTATGCAGACCGAGAAATTCTGTTTTAAAAGTTTCTACACACTTTCCAGAGAAACCATTGCATGTTTATACACTTCGAATGGTAGGCTTTCTATAGTGCTAAAAAATAGAAGGTACTTGAAGAATGGTAGGCAGTCCCTATAGATTAACGACAACATCAGGACAATTATGAGATTGCATGAACCTCACTGACAATGAATGTCTGCTGGTTTTGCCTGAACATGTGTATCACAGATAGAGTCAGCCCGAGGAGAGGCAAGACAAATGAGGCACCTTTGGAAGGCTTGAGTTTGCCCTTCTTCTCAAGCTCGGGCTCTTTGGGTAGCGGCCGCATGTCCACAGGTACCGAGGAGGAGTCCCGCACAGGCGTGACGCTTGCGCCTCGCACCGTGCTGCAATGGAAAATGCATACACATGTAAGCCATTCATGACCTATGACTATAAAGACAAAAGTTTCACTGATGTCGTGTGCGCACAGCGACTGTTAGGCAAGAGAGTGAGGGAGCGGGTCAGTGCTTGAAAGGCAGACTTGCCCTCACTTGTAATATCCCGAGTTACCACCCAACCCCAATTTGCTAGAAAATGTGCTAGTGACAATGCTTCAGTGTAAGTAAACGCAGAAAGTTTTTACAAGCAAAGCATGAAGAATTGCCACAAGTGACCACATACCTGCATGCTTCAGGAACTATTTCCAGTGGCGTGTGTTTCTCACAGGTCACTTACATATGCGTGCTGTCACGAGCAACATGTGCAATGTTGTTAAACTTTGTTCATATATATTTCCGCAGAAGTGCTGCTGATATTATTATTATTGTTTCGCGAATTATAACCCCCCCACCCACTGGGCCTTCTTAGCGCTGTGGATAAAGCATAACTAAATAAAGTAGTACCTTGGTAAATGGAAATCACTTAAATTGAACAACAGCGTTACGGCTGGTTGGTTCTGCATAAAGGCAATGCA
The DNA here is from genome assembly GCF_023375885.2 of Dermacentor andersoni. Taxonomy (NCBI): domain Eukaryota; kingdom Metazoa; phylum Arthropoda; class Arachnida; order Ixodida; family Ixodidae; genus Dermacentor; species Dermacentor andersoni. The sequence continues at coordinate 178,641,230 of NC_092815.1, read as the reverse complement.
AAAGATATTTAACGGCACCACATTTTTCACAACGCTGGATAAACGTAACTAAATGTATTACCAAAAATGAAACTGAACAGCCAAACAGGCATCGCTGTTTATGGCTTTTATTTCCATGTTTTCTCAACAGTTCTATAGATGAAAAATTTTCATATCGCTAAGGCGGCCTTTGTTGGTGCCTTGCTCAGTGTAGCTGTACCTTGGTCATGGCTTCCTGTGGTTTCCTTGTGTTGGCAATATCAGTGAGCTGTGAGTTTGCTTAGCGTTTCCGATGGTGACACAGAAACGCCAACACAATATGCTCGTGGTCAGGGTGAAGATCGAACTTATCGATGGCTTCAAGAGTGGTTGCTTCACTTAAACAGCTACTTTATTTACTAAATGGCTCTTCGTTCTTTTTGGAATTACGTTTTGTGCTGCTACCTCTAGTTGGTGTCTGCATGCAAGTAGAAACTTTGTAATAAGCAGCGTTGTAATATCAAATATGCTACACCTACTGCTGACAAAGTATCTGCTTCTTTCGAAAAAGCATCTCGAGTACCTTTGAACTCAATAAATGGTACTTGTTAACCTGGTCCCTTGAGGTTCTGTTTAACAAGATTCCACTGTAAATAAATACTAAATAACATGCACAAAATTGCAAACGGGCTCTCGAGTCCTTCAGGTAACACTAGCCCAGTGACCTAGAGCTTGACCAGGTTGATCAGTGGCAGAGACGAGGCAAAATAATGAAAACAAAATGTTTATTTATATCTCTACATAAAGAACGGTCAGCTCGACAAGCTGCTCGTAACTAAGAGCGATGGTGAAGGCTCTAAAGCTGTCGCTGGCAATGGGCACTGTCTTTTTATAGCTTCCCAGGAACTTTCTTGCCCAGGAGAGAGAGGGAATCATCACTGACCATGCTCGCAGCTTAACACAGCCGACTAGTCCAGGCAGGCAACGCGAGTCAGATGCAACATTGAGTCAGAGAGGACAGAAGGCTCTGCGCTGGGGCACAAATGCACACACGGATGGCAGTGCACACGGACAGCTTTGTGCTCACTAAAAGCACTGTGTTTTCTGCATTTTTAACCGTCCAAATTGTTGCTGTTGTCCAAACAACAGCTTGAAGAACTTGGCATCATTTCTAGCCATGTGACATGAATTTTCGTCAGAGACAAGCTATAACAAGTAAATAATAAAATGCAGCATAGAGACACTATTGGAATGGCGATAAATATGTACATGGCTTTGCCTAAACTTCAGCCTTCCAGCTTCAAATAACATTAGGGATCTGCAAATGGGCCATATTCAACAAAACATTGCATTTTACTAAATGCAACAATTGGCGATTATATATGTGTGCAGAGATTTAGTGCCTCTATGCAATAGGAAAATATGATTTCCTTGAAATTTAAAAAACTTAACAAGAAAATGTGAAGTCACAAGTCACAAAGATTATACAAAATCCTTCATTCCCTTGGTAGAACAATCACGTTGCCAGAGTTTCCGCTAGTAATTTTTGTAGCGAGCTCCATGGTGATTAAGACTCAAGCAAGCAATTGTGGCCAGGAAAGCCACCTGACATCACTACAGTGCGTGAAAACAAAATCTAATGGTGCTTCTGCTAGCCGCGCTCCTGTTCATGGCTGCAATGTGGTGCGGTTTCTATAAACAACCTCATCCTCAGAGAGGATACACGTGGCCTCACCTGGCGCTGGTGAGCCGAACAGGGGGTGCCGGCGGTTTGTCATCCATTTTGTCAGCCATCTTCCGCCACTGCTACTGACCCTGGGAGGGAGGCAGGGTCAGGCCACCAGCCGTTTCTGCAGGAAATGTGGACCATGCATTGGTATACACTCACATAAGCTGTTGCCACTTGATGGCGTGCAACTGTTCACCTTGAGTACAAGAGTCCATCCACCGCTACATGCAAGAGGAGTAAGAGGAGCATTGATGGAAATGGGGCAATGAAACAGATTTGCTGGGACATGAAGGAGTGCATTTCCCTTCAAGGTAAGGTGACCTCTGTCACCACCTCGATTCAAAGAAGAAGCCTAAAGTACAACATTTGTCAAATGTACACAGGTTAGTCCATGGATTCGCTTTTTATGTGGTTCAGCTGTGTGGCATGGTTATCGTGGGGCTCACGACAACCCAATCCACTGGATGTTAAGCACAATGGTTCTTTTCATTCACCAGGGCATCAGAACATCTGGCATACCACAGAAACTCCTGCAGTTAGCCCAGTGGTTATAGCCAATATACGTTGTTCAAAGACTGTACCTATCGACTTACCAATGATTATTGGCACAGAATGAACTGACCAAGCTACAAATGCACGGGCCACATTCTGGAACAACTGCTTTCACTAAAACTTCACATAAAAGAAGATGTAGCCATCTGCTAATCCTCCTCATGGCATTTCTCTCTCCGATAACTGTGTTGCACTACCATCAACGGACCTTGCGAATAACCCTAGGATACGTAACATGCATTGTGTCTTCCATCGCACTGATGGCACTTCAAAGTATGAAGTGGCTACCTTCTAATTTTGAGCGCATCTGGAGTGATGGCACTGCTACACAGTGGCAGCCTTTAAACTTCTGACAAAAACTTGACCATCAAGAACCAGGCAACTCCTGTGGCACTCAAGCAAGCATTAAGGCACCAACAATAACAACTCCTTTTTCTTCTGAGCCAGTAAAAGAATAGAATTCATCAGTGTTGACAACAGCTTGTCCTAACAGTTCAACCTTATTGTACTGCAAGCTTTGTACAACAAGGTTTAGTGCCAGCATGTATAAAGAAGGCTATCTCATACAAGAATAGTTAGGAGAACTGTTCTGACAAAAATTATTAGTGGGATGTGTAACAACTGTCCTGCTTTTCTATGTGCATCTGTGCCAAAGGTCCAGTCCAGTACGTCTTATCAAAAACAAGGATAGTGATATACATGAAGAGTTCATTGCCTTTTGGGTAAAACCCAACCATTCTAAACTTTTGCACCCCAAACGAGTTTTTTAAAATCTGGTCAAACCAGATTCCCTCCTGAAATTTGCCCCGTAATAAAGGATAATAATAAATGTAGGTGTGACAAAACTAATCAACACTGCCCACCTTATGTGAGCAAGTGGTCAAGATGCATCATATTATTTACATATGGATGTGGTATATGTCTCCTTTTCACTTAACACTAAAGAGAAAAAAAGCACTTGTGGCCTTCAGTGAACAAAACCTTATTGCTCTCTACATGAATAACCACAGTTACTGAGTTTAGATGAATACGACAGTGATGTATCGTATCACATTTCCCACACTACGTACATGTAAACAGCGGTAATGCGCTAGGAAGCGAACACAGTGATGACATTGCTCTGCATGAAGAACAGTAGATGTGATGTTAAGAAGGTGTTCGCCCAACTGTGTTACATTCAAGGTGTAGCAGATTTGGCTAGTTGTTACTTCATTAATTTTATTGCAAAGACCACATAGCAGGAACCAGTAATACAGGACCATAACAGACAAGGTCCAGGATAAAAAACAGATATGGTCAAAATGCATATGATAATGCATGTCAACAAGGGCTTGTAAGATAAGGAAAGCTTGGCCGAGTAGGTGATTCAATATTGACATGTCTGCACAGCGCAAAAGACGAGGAAAGAAGACAGAACACAACACAAGAAAAGCACCACATCTTTGTGGAGCATGCCCGTGTGCACTACTATTTGTGTTTCATTTCCCACGTTAAAAAAGTGCAGAGAACAAGGTAAAGAAGGGATTGCCAAACACCTCTCTAGTTGTTCATGCGGTTTCCTTTAAATGTATAAGTAATGCCTGCGAATGAGAATTTGTACGGATGATTTTATCACATGATTTGCGAGCAACTCGCTTTGTCACCGTGTTCCTGCGAGTGATTGCGCTGTTTTAATGAAACTTATGCCTCTGAAAGGAAACAACCAGCTATGTTAATAGTTTGTGAACGTTACCAAGAATATCCCAAAGTTTTAAAGATAACATTAGACTATTACCTACCAAATTTCTAAAAAAAAGAAATTAACTCGTAAACGAAACAGATTTTTTTCATAATCTGTGAAGCTGCAGCCTATTCTCGATGACAGAGTTTATTGTTGTCTGCCGTGTTTTTTCCTCACTTTGCATTGCAATGATTCATCAATTGATATGTCTTCCCTCACATTTGTGTGGCAGCCCTGTAAGACATTGATCTTCATATAATATATACATGTTTCATTCTGCATGAATTGTCTTCTGTTTTAGTTTTCGTATTAATTGAATTTTTGTACTGACTTTTGACGTTGTGTGCTATTGCATTGTATGAACAGTGCTTTCATTACGCTGATGCCTTTTTAGTCATTTTGAATAATACTTGTATTGCGTTTATGCAACCACAGTCCCTCCTTACCCAATGCCTTTTTAAAGGTCTGTAAGGTATTCCTAAATTAAAGAAAAAGAGGACATATTACTGTACTAATACTACATAGTGGCCCAAATCAATAATAAGTAAATAAGCAGCACTTTCTTCAGCTTCTTCAACCCTTTTTACCATCTTCAACTGCCTGTACACACGCAGGTTATAGGTGGTTCTTAAGAGTAGCTCTCCTTCAAAGGTAGAAACATTGTTCTGAGGGCACAATATTGATGTATGCATTGCTGCCATGTTGCAAGTCAACTTGGTGACATGTTATAAACCATGTCTCAATCAGCTTTTACAACTGTCTTTGGACATCCTCTAGCACCAGTAATCACATTGAACCTGTATGACTTTCGGAAATATCACTACAGCTTCCAAAGGCCACACTTATTTCAATTATTTTTAAAGCTCTTCTGTTGTTCCAGCACAACATCGAAATTCCGACGTCTGGCTTGCTGGAAAGTTATCTAATGTGTCAAATGGTGCAGCTATGGTGAAAAATAGTCAGAATCCAACGGGAGAATGGAAAATGTTTGTCATCTTCCGATATGTACACTAACTGAGTAGTACAAAAACAAGTAAAGAACTGAACCTTAAAATTCAGGTAGTAATGGGCAAGCACTCAGCAAAGTGAAGTGAACAGTGATTACATTCTTTCGAATCAAGCATACAACATACAGAACAGCATGTCGAAAACAGTCATTATCAATGGCTCACCCACCCCGTAAGCAAGCAATTTGGACGAGTTAGTTGCGATAATGCTACTCCTGTGGTTGTCGTCAGTGATTTCAATGTGGATGTGTCGGCACCGAAAAGGGAGTGGTGTACACGTTTCAGATTATGGAAATACCACTTGCGATGCCACAACAATCCGGCCCAACCAACCACCCAGCGGTGTAAGTCCATCGCTTTGACATTATCAAAGAATATGTCTGCGGTTGTGAGTATGCCGATCACTGTATAGCATAGCGACCATAAGGCCATTGTGACTTGTTTTTAAGTGACAATGAGTGATGCAATAAAGTCTTTACCACAAGTTTTCTTACCACAATGTTTACAGCTCCACTAGTCATTCACGCTCGCAAGGTGGAATGGCCTTGGATTTTTTTATAATAGTTTTCCCATAAGAAACAGCCTTTCTTACCATTATTATAAAGCAATAATCCTATGCTAGCATTCACAACACTAGCAAGTTTCTATTAAACTGTGCATTATGAATCATTTAAAATCATTTAATACCTCAAATGGAGCATTAGGAACAAATTAGCACTCCTGTGTGCTGCCTGTGTTGGTATACGAACTTGGATAGCATTTTAACGCCAGCAGACAACGACAAAAGGAAGACAGACATCACGATGCACTGACTTCAACAGTTCAACAGGTGAGGAAAATTCAGGCATTTAACAACATGCACTACCCCACCACTCTGGGTCAAAACTTCATACTGCTTTTTCAGAAAAGGCCATCTCTTCAAGCAGGTTGGCAGATGCAGCACTAACACACCTTTTACCGTTCCGCACGATAGCTGCTGCCTCTGTAATTTCACGCACGTCAGCACCTCTGCTGCTGGCAAGAATAACACAATTATTAAACAAAAGTGCAGGGCCACGCTCTTGACAATGAACGGACAGATGACCCTCCCAGTAATTCCTCACATTTAAACTATGTTCTCTTTTAAGCTTTCATTACGGCATCATCCCGCTTGTCCTATGCATTTAATACCACAAGACAATGGCAGTTCATACACTACAGCCTCTACGCATTCTATGAAACAATTTCGATGCAGCTTCGAACAACCAGGCACGGTTTTATTACGGCAAGTGTTTGTTAACCGCCACTCTTTGTTCAGCTTATCCCATGCAGAAAAATCTACTCCTGCCTTCCCCCAACTAGCTATCTTCTCAAGGTAGTGTGCCATCCTACAAAGGTAGGGCACAACCACAGTCTTTTGTTAACTGACCCCTGTTCATTTTCTGCATATTGATTGCCAGGTTTGCCTTTGCCAGTTTTTCTACTGGACTTCCTCGGGAAGCCCTCTACTACAATTACCTGCAAGCTCTTCGAATAGCCTGCTATGGGCAAACATTAAGACTGTTTCTCTAAGCTTGTATGAATCTTATGATGGCACAACTTTTTATGGCATTGCCAGACGCAAGTTGGCAATGCCCCTTTTAGCCAGTTTTGAATGAGCTGAATAATGTGGTAACAGGGGTCTATTGGCTCTAGGCTGATATACCCAACATGTGTGCTGGTCATATAAGTGAAGCCTTATACCTAAACACTGAAGTGAACCCTCAGCAGGCGATTCAACAGTGAGTGCTAAACAATGAATAGCTTCAGTAAAAACCTTTAAGAGATTATCCACCATAGAGTTTAAGTCCAGGTTAACAAGAACTAAAGGGTCATCGACATACCTGAAGACATTAAGAACGCTAAAACCAGTTAATTTCTCTGACAACTGTTTATCATGATGGGCTAAAGATATATCACCAAGTCCAAAACATGAGCCAATGCACACTTTCTTGCTTTTGAATAAAAATAGCATATTCCACTCTGTGAACGTAGAATTAAGATAAAAGAGGAGCAAATCTAAAGAGCCTTGAATGGATAAACCAGCTGAGTTCCGGAACACAACTGTGCCAATATCATCATTGCACTCTCCTAAGCAAGTTAGTAATTCCCCAAGCAGCAAGGAATAATGCAGGTTGCGGTATCTATATTTCTCTTTCGTCCTTGAATGCTGGCACTAAAATGTTATCCAAACAAATTAGCAGTTTGTTAACAAACTTGTAATTTTTTGGAGCATATGTTCATTATCAGAGTGAAGGTCTAAAAAACAGTCTAAAAGATAGTTTACAAAATTTGAGCACACTAGCAGCTGTATAACATTCGACACGAAACCGGCAATTTGCATCATCTGTGGCAATGACACAGAGAAAATGCAGTTTCTTTTTCATTGTTATATGAAACAATGTTGCAATGAGGCCTATTCGGATTTAATCTAAATGCTAGTCATTTAAACCAAACAATAGCTATTTTCAAATGCTGTGTCCAAAAATGTATGAAAGTCAATGATCACAGTTCAGTAAAAAAAAAAGACTGGCAGCCTGAGTGATGCAATTTGCTATACTACTTTATGTGAACTATCTGGCCGGGTTGAAAGTATTTACATTTTTTTTCTTTTCGGTTTCATGTTAGGTCCTGCACAATTGACGAAGTGAAGTATTCGAAAACCATTCAGGTGTGCAAATAGTGAGTGTTCAATTTGGGGACCAAATCATACAGGACATATTTGGTTTATTATTCTTAACTTTTGTGCAACCATGATAGCAAACAGCCCATTCCGATTCTTTTTTAATTTTTCAATTGTCTCAACAGGCTATGCTATGGACCTGTAACAGAAACTACTAATGGTTTATGGAGAAGGCAACAATGTGGTGGTGTTTTCTGATCAATAAAAAACTTCAATGAATGTGGCATTTCATAACTAACACAGAGCTGGAAGCCAGGTGCAGAAGCATGGGCAGGCAAAATACAAGTTTTTTGGGAGGTGACAAAACTATAGCAATAAACAGGCAGCCATTTCAAAAGAAGGCAAAATAAAAAGTGCAATGGCTTTAAGCACATATGAAAGCAAACTGAAAACTTTACCTGAATAATATTGCATGGTTCCAAAATTGTAATGAAATTTAAGTCCACAGCACATGACTTCACAAAACCACAACAAATGTGTTCCCCATTGTGCCAGGTGAACACCTGGTAGCACTACTAACCATGTCCACAGTCAAATGTTCATGTTCAACAGCGCCTCATATTGCATTCATTCCTTCAAAACAAAAATCTATCCCTGTGCACAGAATTAAGAACTTCCAGAGCAGTAGGAGAAGTGATAATGCCACAGCTGCCATTAATTCCATGAACAGCCACAAGAAATCTTACTCTGTAGCGTTCCCGAAGACGAGTCAGCGTGTTATCTGTGACATCCTGCCGAACAATCAACTAAGGCGCCACAGCTGACCTGTCCTCCACTATGCATCATTCCTCCTGTTTACAATGCAGCATTTCCAAGTGTTCTCAAGTGGAAAAAAACTGCGGAGCATGTTACATATTGGCCAGCAGGAGCTATTTACTAGCCGCACAAGACCACCATCTTTTCAGAATTCCGTTAAGTGTCTGTCGAGAAAGGACTATTGTGAATAATGACAGGAGATGCTATGAACAAAAGAAACCAAAAAAGCTTTCATCTTCACCCGTCCCCCCCTTTTTGTTATCATCTGTCTTTCCTGTGCTTGCTTTTTTGTTGTTGTTGTTGTTTACTTCATTATGTTGCTGGTGTATTCTGCTTCAAAGCACTAGACTACAGGTTCTTTTTTTTTATAGCCATAGGAGCTATACTTTGATGTAGAATGCATTATGTGCTAAAGTCTTAATCCATGGTAAAGAGCTCTGCATGGTCAAAGCAAACACAGAACTGCTTACTATGTCTAACTCTACGCACAGCTCTATAGACCATGTGCTGGTGGTGTGCCCTGCGTATGCACGCGAAAGACTGACACTGGCAGCTACCTTGAGGCATTTAGACAGCAGACCACTATCGGAGGACCTCCTGCTAGGCACACAGCCAGAGAGTTGGCAGACGATAGAGTCAATGCATGCTTTTTCACGCTTCTTAGGCAACACGGGCCTGGTCTTCCGCTTGTGATGGTAGCAATTAAGCAATGTGTTCTTTCATCTCATTTCTCCCACCATAATACCCCATTGTGAACCTCTTTCTGCTCCTCTTCCCCTTCCCTTGCACAGAGATCAGGAGAGATACTCCACTTTCCGGCCAACCTCACTGCCTTTTGCAGTCTATAATCTTCTTCTTCTATGCACAGCTGAAGTTGTAGTTAAAAAGAAGGGGGGAAAAAAAGGAAAACATGAGGGACCAACTATTATACTTTAAATGGCTTAATTATGAAAATGTCATTAAATATGTAGGTTGAAAATGCACACCAGCTGGTGCTTCAAAAAAAGAAAGAAACAAATGACAAGGATGGTAATAAAAACAGGCTATGCTATCTATACTGTCTTTAAATTAAGAGTTAGACATTGTGAATAAAACCGCTACAGACACAGGACGGAGAGAGACGACAACAAAGGGCGGTGTGTTGTCCTGCGTCTCCGTCTTGTGTCTGCGGCGAATTTATTCACAATGTCTCACCAACTGGCCTACAACTTTACGTTGCTAAAAGAGTTAGCTTTCTCCTTTTTCTTGGAATGTGTACATCTCCACACTTAGAGATGTAAATGCATTTGTCATCTACTGTTCTCCCAAAGTGAAGCTGGTCAGAATGTTGTGAATCAGGCGAACCAGTCTACCATTGATTTACACGAAATTTAGTACGATTGAATACACGAGTCATGTCATTCTTTCGAGAACAAAAATGTTTTTATGAAACTTGTTTGTTCTACACTGCAGGCAAGTTCAAAGGTAGTACACTCATTGCTGTGTCAACCTTACAAACACTCTTCGCAACAACAACGAAAAATTGTGTAGAAACACACTCCTACCCCACATAATTGCTCTAACTGTAGCTAAAGACCAGGGGTAAATGCATATTAACTGATGACAGATTGCAAGAAACTATTTATCAACCACTGCTCCTGCTGTTTGGTAGCGAAAACAGCGTGCAGTTCCCACCGGACAAGCCTGCTAAACAGTAATCAAAATTTCTGCGTTAACGACAGCTGTCGAAACGGTGTGCTGCAAAACTAGCATTGTAAACTATGCCATGCGTTAGTTAACTAACAAAACTTACTACGTGGCTCTTCTTAAGGATGTAGTAGATCATGGGCTGCTCAAGCTCGACAACGGATATCTGTGGCATCGAGACCCGACGCGGCTATGCGTAAACTTTTTACCGATTAGATTAAGCTGCGACTGTGATCAAGATATGCGGTCGAAGAATCCACGCCGGCCACTTTTTGCGTCCCTCACCATAAAGACAAAATTTTCTGTTCCACAGCAGTTTTGCAAAACGACTGGGACAGAAGCCAACGGATCGGTGTCAAGCAACGCAGAGCCGAGTGGCACGCCTGTAGGTAAAAGCGAGTGCGCTCGGGTAACAAAATTACAAAGAAACGCATCATTCCACACGATTGCCAGAACAGCGTTTTGTTCACGTTACAGGCACTTGCAGAAGCTGCTTTTTTTTTTTGCCAGCTTCGGAGTTTCGGCATCAGGCGCGAACACATCGTACGACAGTATACGGTAACCGCGAAGGCTATTGGCGGAGGTGGCGCGCGCACTCGCTGTGCGATAAATCGACGCTAGAGTCGAGGAGAAGCACACCTGTCCATGAGTTGGCCTCAAGATGCGGCAGCAATTCTAGCCGGAGGAATTGCGCGATAAGGGTTACATGATACGAAGACGCCTGTCCCGACATCGCCGCTCGCTAGAATAACGGCACCGTGGGGACACGGGAGACGACATGGAACACACACGGACAAGCGCGGTTTACGGTTTCCCCCGCTGGCGCACGCGCTGGCTCCCCGCGCAACTCTTCGGGAAGGGTCCAGCGGTTCAAGCGCGCGCAGAAGCCACTCGATCTCGAGCCGAGTTTCAGGCACTACGTGGGGGATCGCGAGCCCAGCTTCGCACGTCAATCAACTGCCACACATAGGAGAAGCAGCAAAGCTGCACATGGATCGTAGGCATCGCAGTAGCGATGCTGCTGGGGTCGCGTTTAAAGGCGCAAAGAGTTCCGATTCCATACATTCGATAAGATGTTGGAAGTGCAAACCCAGCAAACGTATCAGACATCGAAAGCTTTCGGTCTGCACGGCGTTGTGAGGCGGCAGCACCCGCCTTGCGAAGCGAAGCAAGCGAAGCGGTGGCGGAGCTGACGTCTTCCCGTGTGCTATACAGTACTGTTATCTCCAGTTCCAGCGACGCATACTGAGCAATGTGTCAAGGCGACTCACCTTCATCCTAACTTATCCACGCCTTAAGATCCAGGGCCATTCGTCGCCACTAGCATCTCCCACATTTCGCTGCCACCACCACCGCGACCAACCGCCACACGCACACACACGCACGCACACACGACCCGAAAGCGGGGAGAGAGAGAAAAAAATGCGCGAACTGACGGACGCTGCTCCAGGCTGTGACGTCACAAAATAGACCCACCTCCACCCCTCCTATGAGTCATCTCAGCCGAACAACAACAGCAAATACATGTCTGGCATCAAATCATTATATGAAATGAAATAATGCCAGAAAGAATATCACCATCTGCATTTTTTTATTCGCCGCCAATGCGCCTTAGGCTCTGCTGAGCAATAATTCTTTTACAGATACCAGTGAAGTCGGGCTACAAAAAATCAGCAGCTCTGCTATGTTACTGCTTGCCAAATAAAAAACGCTTATTTGCACTAAAAACGAGAAACATTTTACGCGCCAACTTGAGAATGTGATCGTGTCAATAGTAGTTACGGTTTTGATTACAGCAGACGATTGCGAAACAAATGGCTGCCGCGCCGGTTGCCAAGGTGACCGCTAAAGTACCGTTATCGCCAACGTTTTCCGTTTTTGTGCGCGCCCAAAAATGTCAGGATATGTCAGCGTTGTGACATACACGCGAACCGCTTTCATAAATTTGAGAACGCGTCGCGTGCCAGTTCTTTTAAACGTAAGGCGAGTACGCGTGCGCATTTTCAAACTTGTTTACAACTCCGCGATTACGTGCGGTGTGGAAAACCCTTGCCAAGATCACCGGGAAATAACCACTGCCACTGACTCAAGGTCGTGTTGGAAAAGCTCGCAGTGGATACGTGTATTATCTGCTGTTTTACAGGCAGTGGCAAAATATTAGATTTACGATGGGAGACGCAGACGTCTCACAGCATGACAGTTCATTTGGCGGCTGGGTCACAGTCACTAGCAGAGTTCCTGCGTACGCATGCAAACCCCCATTTGCGTCCGCCAGTTTAATACTCTCCCTTGACTGATAGGAGCTGCAAGGAGTAGCATAGTGTGAAGCCCTTCTCGCCTATACATACAATTGTGTTGTGCCCCACTGCCATGTCTCACAAGTTACCCAGCACCCGCCAATGTCGTGTTATGAAAGATTTTTATGCGGAATAATACGAGATTACTTATCGCACTTCGAGCCTCCATTTACTGTCCATAACCTTGCAGGTATTCAGCACACACCAGTAACTGGCACATGTTCTGTCAATACCTAGTAACACCTCGAAATCTCTTATTACAATGCTCCCACAAAAACTTGATAACCCTCAGCAGTGGAGGAAGAATACAGTGGCATTAAGAGGTTCCATAATGTCCCGAGGTGCCGGTGTTGTCTACAGCCAATACAACAAAGGGATGGTATAAACCATTTTGAACGCAGCCATTTGAATACTCGTAAAACTAATGCCACTTTCCTTCTCATGATCAGGGTAGCCTATGGGAAGGAAATTTACTGAATAATAAAAATCTGTTGGAGTGCATACGGCAGACATTGCCAGATCCTGACTGGAAGCTTACCTTTATCATTGAAAAGAAAGGTGTACAAGCAATGCATTCTACCAGTGATAACACATGGGGCACAAACTTGGAGGTTGACAAAGAAGCTTGAGAACAACTTAAGGACTGCACAAAAAGTGATGGAATGAAGAATGGGCCCGTATGGCTTAATTTTTGTCCAGCCTGGTTTTCGTAGCCAAGCCATCAAAAGTAATAATTGAATGTGCACAGAATGTAGGTGCCCGTGATTTGTGTGTGTGCACGATTTCATATATATGATCATTTTTGCATATACACATCTCATAGCATCACTACAAAATTATGTGAAGTGTCTGTCACACATCATCATTGTGCATAACCATTGTGTACAATGTATATACAGTCTCGATAAACGGAACTGCCACTTAAACGGAACACTATCCTCACGGTTGGTTGGTTTTGTATTCATGCAATGCTCTCTGCAATGTCTCTCAGTAAATGGAACTCCAGATAAACAGAACAAATTTCCCTGGTCCCTTGAAGTTCTGTTTAAAGAGAGTCCACTGTATTGAACATCATTTTATATATGTGACAATTAGTTTATGTGTAACCGTGCGTTTCTGTGGCTCTACGTGGTTATAAGTTGGTGAGCAAGGACTCGAACACTACTATAAGAATTTGCTGTTTATACAATGCTTCGGACTTTGCATATGTTACCATCTTGGTTCAATTGTGCTGCGATTGCGACTCAGTGTTCATATCGTCTCTTGTTGAAATAAACTTCTTCTAAAAGGCGTAACATTTTGAGACAGGAAACAAAGGTGTGGATCAGAGGGCAAACGGGGATAGCCGATATTCTAATTGACATTAAGAGAAAAAAATGAGCTGGGCAGGCCATGTAATGCGTAGACTAGATAACCGGTGGACCATTAGAGTTACAGAGTGGGTGCCAAGAGAAGTGCAGTTCGAGGACAGAAAACTAGGTGGCGTGATGAAATAAGGAAATTCGCAGGTGCATGTTGGGATCAATTGGCCCAAGACAGGGGTAATTGGAGATTGCAGGGAGAGGCGTTCATCCTGGAGTGGACATAAAGTAGGCGGATGATGATGATGATATTACTTTCAAACACTCTCATTGCAATGTCGTCGGTGCTTCTAGGCTCAAATGATGCACACAAACTCTACACCATCAACGTGACATACATTGTCTATTGAGGTGCACGGTACCAGTGGAGACGCAGCTGTTGACTGCACCCTGCACTTGCATTGCTCGAGGCTGGAAGACAGCCAGTGACGGCTGTGACACGTGAAGTATGCAGCAGTAAATGTCCTGAAAGAGAACATGTATACATGTGCCAGCGAGTCACCTCGTCCAAATAGCCCTCTCCTTTCTTTTGTATCCATGTTTCCACCTTTGCTTTCCTCAGAACTGGTACCCCTTACCTGCAGAAGCTTTTTGTGCTTCACAAACGATTCATAGGTCTGCGAAGGAATCGAGTATCAATCTCTCCATTATTCAGCCTTTCCCGGTACACCTTGGCAGTGGCAAGCATCTACACACAAGGAGATGGAGGGAGTTAACGAGGAGGTACTTTAAGCACAATTAAGGTGCTCAAAGTGAACCTCTCCCAATGCCCTTTTCAAACAACTCATTTGCACAGCAAGCTGTCTTCATTCCCACACTTGGGACATTTTGACTGTTCGCATGTGTGAAATGTACTCATAGTTGCTGAACAACTAGGTAGATCTGTTTATGCTGGTGGCATTTGTAAGGGAACTATCTGCAAGAGCATGGTGCATTACGCATTTCTTTCTTCCGCAAAATGCATTCCTCCATCCTTGAATTTTCACTGAAAGTGCGTTCCTGACCACCAGGTAAAAGAGAGTACACAGGCACAGCATTAGCAGCAACAAAGAGGCAGGAGAATATGCCAAGTACAAATATTCAATATATACTTTATTCTTATATATGGTGAGTTCGTTGACTTGTCCAATGTCGTGGCCTATGGTGCAAGTGATTACATCCTTCGTCCTGCATCAAGACAAAAAAAAAAAATGTTTCCACAATCCCGCTAAACAGCGTGCATTCACATAAACAATTATGCAGATCCCACGTGATGTGGGAATCGCTGTTTAGAATTCTTGCATTTTATGTGCCCAAACCACGATTTCATTATGAGGCACGCCGTTGTGGGGGATTCTGGATTGATTTTGACCACCAAGAGATCTTTAACGTGCCCTCAACGCACGGGACTCGAGCGTTTTTGCATTTCGCCCCCATCAAAATGCGGCCACAGCGGCCAGGATTTAATCCAGCGACCTAGTGCTTAGCAGCGCAACACCATAGCCGCTAAGCCACCGCGGCATGTAGGAATCAGTGTTACAGGGAGCATGTTGCAGCTAGCTGGCTATCCAGCATTGTTTGGATTTCTGCAAAACTTTACCAGATAGAGCGATGTGAGCATGTGTGTGACGACTCCAGCAAGACGACACATAATAGTGGCCGCATGATGGTCAATTTTTTTGTACTCTGATGAAGAAACAGTAAAACCTGTTCCATTACAATGTTGACCGGTCTCGAAAGCAGCGTAATGTTGGGCAGGGTTTACGTAGCGTTGGCTGCCACGAGGAAAGGACTGGGAAAAACTGGCATGCTCTCACATTTATAAGCAACTTGTTGTTATGTTACGTCACAAATGTGAGAGACCTGGCCAAATGAAAAGTAAAGCGCACACATGCTCTTGCTTGTGCTATGCGATGCCATACGTGCACCAATCATTTCAAAAGGTTGCTGTTGGCACAAAAGAAATATGCATGCGATTGTGGCTCTTGTGCTGGGAGACTGAGGTTAAATCTCCCCATCAATCAGTTAAATTTTGTTGTTTAAGAGGCCCAAAACAATGAGAGATGGACAAAAACCTGCCTCCCTACCACAAAGTGCCTGGTATGAGACAAAGAATGTGCCCCATTAAATGGGCCCTGCGACCATTTTATACCTGCATCACAACACATTCCTTGTGTGATCCCAGAGAAAATGCAAAAAGAATGATGAAAACTGACGTGCCAAAACAAAAGTTATTCAACTTGAAAATTGAAAAAAATCAAAGCCCCTTTCTTAAAAAACGATGGTTTAACACGAAGCTTTCTCCCAATGTAAATTGAATCAAAGTCCAAAGCCAATGACCATGCAACGAACCCAAGAAATGCTAAGCGACCCAATGCTATGCATATGTGATTTGATTGCTTGTTTAGGGTTGCATTTTTTGAACGTTGAAGTTGAATAAGGACATTTCGTTAAGTTGCGTAAGCCTTTATTTTAGGTCATGGAGCCGTTGATTACACGTACACAAACTTCCATGGACGACTCTACAATTGCACACTATTGCCTTGTGATCGCTGCGGTAGACGGTCAGAGGCGTGACGCAATGCAATGCATTGCGCGATGCAAGATGCTATGCAGTGAAGATATATACAGTTTGCCCGAGTAGTGTGGTATTCAACCATTTTTCTTTGAGAAAGAGGCTTTGATATTCTTTTTTCCAGATCCTAAGACAAGCCCATGTTCACACGCACTTGCTGTCTCCATAAGCAGGGAAGCTCAATTAATCGTGACAGGGGTGGTGTCACAGCTACAAGATGCAACTTGGGCTTTCAGTGAACTTTGAGCGCATGCCCTACTCTTGCTGAGCTCGTCGCTTCGTGCCATCAGGCACCGGCCAGCCGGCCAGTCGGCACTGGTGCAGTATTGCAAGTGTAAACTGTAGTGTTCTAAGCACATGTGCAAGTTGGCTTTCCTGCAGTGTTTTCGGCTCACAGACGAATCAGCGCTCACAGACGAATCAGCGAATTGCTCACAGACGAATCAGCGAGACATAGAAAGCTTCGCTTTAATAAAATCAGACAACAGAAGGAAGCATACCCTTTCACATTTCACTCACCGAGAGAGGACTTACACCGCTTCCAAGTGAAATACAACTTGCATCCCCCAGTACCGGAAACTTTCTTTCCATTGTGGCCTTCCCACCACAAGCCACACTAGTCGTGCTATTTGACAGCATATAATAATATTACAATAATCCCATACGCCACACAACAAAAGTTGACAGTCACTTTAGCATACGCTACAGAGGATGAAAGTGAAAGCCTGCTCATGAGACGTTCATTGCATTACTTGACATTTTCATTTTAATGCGTTGTTACTTCCTATTACTTGTTCTTTCCCACCAAAGGTCATGTGTTCGAGTGCCTTAATTAACTTTGCCCTAATTAACACCAAAGGCTGTGGGTTACTCTCACCAAAGGTTGTGGGTTAGAGTGCCATAACTCTATCTTAATTAACCATGTCTTAATTGACTTTGACTTGACACCAAAGGTCGTGGGTTCAACTCTCACCAGAGAATGAGGGTGCAACTCCCACCAAAGTTCCTGGGTTCGAGCTCTTTAATTAACTCCATCAAGTTAACCCTGCCTTAATTAACTTTGTCTTAACCCTTTAAAATTCAGAACTTTTACCCACTTTCTGGTCGTTCTGGTTCGAAACTATTTCTGCTTCTTCAGTGTTTTTCCTCCAGCTTTCTTCCTTGATATTTCTTTTGTGGACGCATTGTGGGGTGAACTTAGCTTTGTGACTTGATGCTTGTCCCACAAGGCAAGCACCATGTACGAGTTCCCTTTGCGATAAGCCACCACTTCACCTTTTTTCAGCTTCTTCTTGAGCTGCTGGGGCATTTGCTCTTGATTTGTCATCACAGTCTCCATCCGCAATACACTCTGCGAAAGTAGCTCTTTCACAATCATTGGGGACATGTGAAATCTGTCCATATACAGATTATAGCCACTGCCTGGCACAGCTTGCTGCACTTTCTCCAGCAGGTGGAGCACAATCCTGCATGTGAAAGGAAGCTAAGGACTGCACAGGCTATCATTGTGCTGCCATAGTATGGCTCAAAGGCAGAAATGCACCCTGTTTGGCAGTCATCAAGTGCATAAATGTGCATGCCCCATTTTGCTGGCTTCTGAGGATTACAGCTCTTGAATGAGACTCGACCCTTGAAGATGACAGTGCTCTCATCTAAGCACATCTGGAGGCCGGCATTGATATGCTTTCTGCATTTTCCATCTATGTAGGTCACAACATCCCTGACCTTGCTTCCACAAGTTGGTCGACCTGAAGAGGCACCTGGGCTTGGTGCAACGTGCAGCATGCAAAAAATTTGAAGAAATCTCTTTCATTAGGAAACGTTCAGGAAAAAAGGCCTCTTCTTGAGGAGGTCATTGCTGAAGTATTCCTTCAATTCTGGCTTGCAATTCAAGGCCATGTTGATAATTACACCTAGGAAAGCTTTAGATTCTTCCAAGAACACATATTCCCAGCCCTTCCAAATCAAGTACTTCGAAAGAACGCCAGCACTCGAGATTTTTCCATGCGTGTAGCGGTTCATTTCAGGCTCTATTTCCTCAATCAGCTGGTCTGTGAAGAACAGCTGAAATTAGTCCAACTTGCAGTTTATAGATTGGAAGAGCTTATTTCGGATCCTGGGTTCGTGACATAAACGGAAGAGGGGCAAAGTCAGGAAAAGTTATCCAAGTACACCTGCCGGTCTGCTCTACGTGGTTCTGTGTTGCTGTTCTTGTTGCCACTTTCTCCAATGTCGTCGCCTTCTTTGTCGCTGGCTTCTATAGAATCACTTTCTTTTTTATCAAATGGAGGCACATAGTTCTCTTCCTCACTAAAATCGTCGTCGCTTTTGCTAAAAGCTTTGCAATGATCGCCGTAGAACGCACTAGGCGTAGAATCTCCGCTATGCAACACTCGAACAATCCAGGCTTTCAGCTGCGTAAGCTGCACCATCAAGCGTAAAAAAATGACAAGCTCAAATCAAAGAAGTTTACTGACTTTTCTAAGAGATGCCACATCATGCATAACTATAGAAAACATGTGCAATTCAACCGCAAGAAAGCGTGTCAGGCAGTGCCCAACAGCGCACCACTGTGGCCATGTTGTATTATCCGGCCCGACAAACTGCGAAGGGTTAGGAGGAAGCTTTAGCTCGGGTGCTCCTATCTAAATACATGTAAAGGGAGAATTCTTTTTTCTCGGCAACCACAGCACTAAATTTGACGATGTTTGTTGCATTTAAAAGAAAAACGTAAGATCTAGTGACTGTTGGCTTCGAATTTTTTTTTTACGTCATCAATGTTTCACTAAAAATTGGCAAAAATTGCAAATTCTAAGAAAACGAAACTATCAAGTTTACAACTCTATAACTCAGCCATGAAAGATGATATCACAATACTGTAAATTGCATCTAACAGTACACCTAAAGTGGACAAAATTGATATGTTATACATGGATCTCAAAAAGTTTAGTAATATGAAAATACAGCTTTTGCAGAACCCTTGTACACAACGTAACAAATTCATGCAAGATATAAATTGGCATATCGAATCTATCTGCTTTGATTTATCTAATGGATGTCATATACAGAACCGCGATATCTGTTCTTGATGCAGAGCTATTAATTTGTAAACTTCGTGCTTTTAGTTTTTTGAACTTTCAAATTTTTGAAAATTCTTGACAAAATTCAGGCCCTAAATCGAAATTCCACTACGAACAGCCACTAGAATTTAACTTTCTCAAATGTAACAAATTTTGTTAAAATCTCAGAAAAGCATTTCTGCGTTTTACATGTATTTGAATAGGCCACGTTGTAGTTGGGCCCGAGCTAAATCTTCCTCTTAACACCATAGATAGTGCGTTCAACTCTCGTCCTTCCCAATGTCAACTGGAATCCAACTTGGAGATATGGCTGGTTTGCCCATAACTCCATGTTGTGCCACGGGTTCGAGTGCCTTAATCAACTTCGCCTTAAGGGGGGACGCGGGGATCAACTATGGAAAAACGACCCAAAAATCACTTTTTAGAAAGTTGCAGATTCCGAATCTCTGACCCCTTTTCTATAAGTTTTCCAAGTATTTCCGCTGAAAACGACTGCTAAGTACCATAAATAAATATATACACCAGGCAATACAGCGAAAATTTCGTGAAAATCGGTGGAAAAGTCGCGGTTTTCGAGCGCCCCTAGCTCCGGAACGGCAGTACGCGGCGCGGCCATGCTGGTACCGTTGAAAAGCGCGCCTCTTCGCCTTTTGACGCCCCTCTTTCATTTCCTGAGAGAGAGAAGAGCAAGCATAAAAACATAAAAAGTCTGAAGGTCGCGGAGCTGCTTGTTACGGCCGCCGATTGGCTTGCTCCGTCACGTGCGTTCTATGAGCCGCCCCATTGGCCGGGTCTGGAAGCGAGCTGCTGCGGCGTCTGCTTCTCCCGTTTCTTCGCGCGCTGGCTGCTGCGCCTTTGTTTACGTGTTAGATATTCGAGGTACACCGCCGCTTCATCGCTTTATTCCGATTTGAGTTTTCTATTTCATTTTGTGGTTTCGAACATGACTGGGCGGACGTGGACGACGAAATACGCGACCAAGCACCGCTTCGGCAGCCGCAAGCGCAAGCCGCCGAACATCCGAACGATAAGTAGTCCTAGCAGAGATGTGTCCGCGCGCTAGCTTGCAAGAGAGACTGTCGACGCATTGCCGGGCAGTTCGCAGGCTGTTGCAGCCTTGAGCTCCAATGGTGATGATACCGAACTAATAACGGCCGTTTCCGATGCTTCCGGGCCTGCGACGTCCCGTAAATACTCCGCGACGTACCCCGATTGTGCCACCGCCGTCACCGAGATGAACGACTAAAGTGCGGTCCAAGCGCGTGCGTCTGCCGGCCGTGAAAACGAACCGTGCATCAGCAACGGTCGCACCATACAGTCGCATCTTGAGTCACAATTCATCTTGTCGGAGGTGTTGAACATGACCGCCGCCACTGTCCGCGCGTCACTTGGTTCTGTGCCGGCAACCGAACGGAAGATAGGGTTTACGGCGGGAGGAGCATGCTCGGTGGTGACGGACTCAAGCGAGTCGAGCGGCTGAGAAAGATGCCTTGAGCAAGAAGAGGGCACAAAAAGCACATGAAAGCAAGCATAAAAGATCCAAGAAGCCAAGAGATCAACCTGACACCTGCACCTACAAGGCCGGTGGTTTCTACTCGAATAAACATGGCTCAAAACTTCGAACACCTTTTTCTCAAAACTTTTTTCTACCACCAAGGTCAACTTGCAAAGTCAATATCTCAGCCGCTGTTATGAATATTTTTACACCGTTTGTTTTGTTACACTCATTGTGCACCACTGCACACAGTGACATGTTTTGTTTTCAAAATAGTAGCTTCAATAATTTGTTATCTTTTGTTTTCACAGTCGAGATTTTCATGCAACTGAAGTAGCTACCAAGGAATGAGAATATAAAAAATCTGCTAGGCTAAAAAAATTACAGGAATGTCACTGTGTGGAGGATACATATAGGAGTGCTATCAATGTTTGCTTGAACTCCTACCATCAATATACAGGTGTGCAGGCATTTTGCAAAAATGAAAGCAGAAAAATTTTGTAAACAAAAAAGTACTTCAGATATTGCAGCCATATTTTCACAGTTTTGTTTATGTGATGTTATTAACACCTGTGCAAAATTTCATCAAAATCGGCTGGTAAATAAAAAAGTTTGCTTTCATCCCCATGTCCCCCCTTAATTAACATCAAAGGTCGTGGGTTCGGCTCCCACCAAAGGTAGTGGGTTCAACTCTCAACCTTCACAACATCAATTGGAAGCCAACTTGGAGATGTGGCTGGTTCACCCATACCTACAAGTGGGTTCGACTCCTACCAAAGGTTGCGGGTACAAGTGCCTTAATCAACCCTACCTTAATTAACACCACAGGTCGTGGGCCCGACTCTCACCAAAGGTTGTGGTTTCAAGTGCCTTAATGAACTCTAGCTTAACGAACTGTACCTTAATTAACTTTGCCGTAATTAATACCAAAGGTCGTGCGTTTGACTTCCACCAAATTACGAGGGTTCGACTCCCAATTTTAGTGCCATTGAATTTTAGTGCCATAACGCCGAACAGTCAATTGTCGTCTCATGAACTGTCTAAGGCTTTAGCCTTAATGAAGGTTTCTCATATTTAACAAAGCTGTGTTGGTTACATCTAGTCATGGAAAAGTTCAGTTCTCGCTATGAGTCTACATGCAATTGCGCCTTGCTGGATATGGTGGCACCGTCTAGTTAAGGCACCTGCAAACACATCCTCTCATGCACAGGAAATTTTATAAATAGCCATCGAATGTTTATCAAAAATATAAGGACTGAGCTTTACACACTGGTTATACTACGACGTACAGAAGATGTGATGTGCCACTTTCATATATATGCAAACGCAACTACTAAAACTGCAACAAGCTTTTGTTCATTTAAGGTCAGCAGGCACTAAACAGTTAAACCTCAATACCTCGATATAACGAACTTCAATATAACAAAATTTCCTATATAACAAAGTATTTAACTTTTCATAACCTCTTGTCCTTAGAACAACATCTGATCAGAACCTCAATATAACAAAGTGTTTGTATGCAATTTAAAAATGACAAAATTTCAGTTCCGCAGCAAAGGAATGCTGAGACAATAAATGGAAACTTCTGCGAAAGCAGGTGGTCAAATGACTGAATTACAAGCAGCTGCTTGCAAACGCACCTCTCAAATAACACCGGACACGACAAGAGCGACCACCAAAGTGAAGCCGCATCATGTTCCGTATAAAGTCCAAGTGCGATAACATCCTATCGCGCCCTGCGCACTTTGTGCTCTGGGTGCGAGTGAAAATGCGCAAGGGTAAGAAAGGTGGTGGCTTCAGGCACAAATGCCACCTCCAAGTGTGATCAAATGGAAAAAGAGGGAGGGGAACGTGCTCACAGTAACGCAATCAAGTGTATGAGAGAGGTGAGGCAGGGGGAGGCAGTTGGCAGGCGTCGCGATTTCTGGAACACGTCTCGGCCGTGGCTGCACATAACTGTAAGTGCGGCTGAGCGCGTATGCAGCCATGCACTCTGCTTTAGAGGTAATCTGCCGCATGTGCAAAGAGTCGGCATGCCAAGACGGCATAGCACCATGTAATCTGTATAGCCAGTATCGAAGGTTGCATAATCTCGAGTTTTGTTGACCCGTTGGAGCGTGAGGCAGACGAAGCATTTGCTCCCCGCTGCTGCCGCTTTTCATGATAGCGTCGTCCCAGTGCCAGCGACACTGTCAGCCACGAGAGCGGAGCGCATGTGATAGCATGGCTGGCTTCGCTTAATTCGTACCGCCTACGTGAAGATATTGTCGACGTGGCATGAAACCCTATCATTCGTCGCTGGCTCCCAAATTTATCAAAATAAATTATTTTCTCGATCAAATTTGCTTTCTTCGACTGCCCAATAATTCGGAAAATCCTGTGGCCCCCCTTTCAGTATAAGAAAAACTTATCAGCGACAGTACTTATTTGCATAAAAGGGCGAATTTCAATACAACAAAACTTCGATATAATAAAGCAAATTGCCAATTTTACCTACTTTGTTATATCGGGGTTTAACTGTATACCGTATTTACTCGCGTAATCCTCGCACTTTTTTTCCCTGAAAATCAACGCGAAGTTTGGGGGTGCGATAATTATGCGGGGAAAATTTTCAAGCAAATGTTTCGGAGTGTTAAATGCAAAGATGAATGGGCGCAAGATCAGGATTGTCAGGTCCGCAATTGTAAATATAACGAAAACATTACTTTCAAGCGTAACTTACCTTCGTTATGAAAGTACAGGGTGAACGTAAGCTCAAGCTGCTAAAGCACTTTATTTGCCGCGCGCAACCTCCCCGTCACTACTCGCGCTGCAGGCAATTGTACTGTTCATCAGAGTCCGTGTCGACACTGGAATCGATGGTTTCTTCATCTTCCGATGCTTCTTCGTTGTACCACACCAGGTGGTCCTCGGTCGCATCCAGGGTGTTCGAAATTCCTGTTTTCTTGAAGCTTCTGGCCACCATGTTTACATCAATCATCCCCCATGCCTCTGATACCCAGCTCCACAGCAGCTCCACGGACGGTCTTTTGATCTTGCCGCCCGGCGTCGGAGCATGTTCACCTTCGGCCATCCATTCTGTACAGCACGCCCATCCACTCGTCGAGCCTTGATATATTCCAGTAAAGAGGATTCGACGGCAGGAAATTTCCCAGTCTTCGGTCCATGGAAGGCCCGACGCGTCTTACCAGTCTTGAGTTCGTTGTGCTGCCGTCTCCAATACCGGACGCAAAACTTGTTGACGCCGAAGTGTCTGCTGGCGACGCTGTTGCCATGTTCCAACGCATACTCAATAGCTTTTAGCTTAAAAGCAGCTGTGTAGCTTGCATAGCGTCCCATGGCAAAGTGGCACAAAGAGCACGGTGCAACACGCGAACAAGGCAAACGAGGCCTATGAGACACCGGAGAGCTGGAGACACCTTCGCAAAATGGCATAGCGGTGGTGAGTGGATGAGCGGTGGCAGCGGATGATAGCACAGTACCGCCGCCTAGTAGCACGCGCGCCCAACCATGGCGATCGCTAAGACAAGCAGACGGCTTGCGGCAGTAATTTTGGGGGTGCGATGATTATGCGGGGAAAAAATTTTTTCAAATTTTTGATAGCCAATGTGGGGGGTGCGAACATTACGCAAGTGCGAGCATTATGCGAGTAAATACGGATATTTCTCAGTTTTCACTTGAGCATCAAAGAAGCGCAGACACCGAACTCTCCAGTGATAATTTTTTACTCTTGTGTCATACACAACATCTAGGGGACCCTAACGGCAGCCAGCATATGCGCGATCGTCTCCCCAGTAATTCAATGCAAAACGATTTCCATCGCAGAATTACGGATTTCAACATTCTTGCCAGTAGGAGCGGATATACTTTGAGGGACAATGTCACTCAAGTACCCGATGTCACAGAGTTCATGTGAACCGGCACAGCGTTTCCTGCTACAACCTCACCTGTCGTCAGCTCAATTTCACAGGCGCACCCATGTTCACATGTACTCACGTGGCAGAACCACCCTTGCGTCTCCCAGCAGTGTTTCAGCAAACACACCTGCAGCCACTTTCAAAATTCATCGCCACCAGTGTCTTTAGGGTCACACTATTTTCCTCAACAATGACATTTTCATTAAGCCTATCGTAACAAGTCTGGAGAAGAGAGCCATGTTTAATTTAGAGACATTAAAATTGAAATAAATTACCTTTTAGTCATCTGCTGTCAGTCATACTTCACGAAAGCTTTCCTTGTAAGCATGCAAAGCTTATGCTATAGTCAACTTAGCCTATAAATTTGGTGTCTACATTCCTTTTAGCGAAAAGAAAGCATATATAATATTATTACTATATGATTAATATTGTTACGGAAGGATAAAAAAAGAGAAAGGAAGACGAAGATCGGAGAGGCTGGCTGCTGCGTCTTGTTGCTGGTCGGCCATCTTAACCACATTGACTCTGCTTGTATATATATTGTAAGTACAGTCTGTCTATACTCCCAACATCCCCGTAACATATTGGTGGCAGGTGCTGGGTACCACGGCTAGAAACGGTGGATGTTGCAGTGGATGTCGCATAACAGTCCTCACCATGAATGATGGTGAGCATGCGGGATCAACGTCGTTGCCGCCTTCAACATCACCAGCTACGTCGCTGTCCCCTTCGGTTGTGGTTGTGCAACCCAAGGATCCTGGAACTTTCTCCAGGACCGATGGCGCTGACGTTAGAGAGCGGGTGGCTATGTATGAACGCGTGAGTGGATTCAACAGATGGGACCCTCCGCTTACGGTAGCTAAGCTGTTGTTCGACCTAAGAGGCATGGCAAAGGTGTGGTACGAAAACCACAAAGAGGAGCTAACCAGCTGGAACCAATGCAAAGAGAAGTCGACAGAGTTGTTTGGCAAACCAGCCGACCGTAAAATTGCCGCAAAGCAGGAACTGGCCTCCCATGCCCAATCCCCCATGGAGTCGAATGTCTCGTACATCCAGGACGTGCTGGCGCTTTGTCGTAAAGCCGATCACGACATGGCAGAAGCTGAGAAGGTCGGGCACGTGCTCAAGGCAATTGATGATGATGCCTTTCATCTGCTCATGTGCAAAAGCTGCTCTACAGTTGACGCTATCATCAAAGAGTGCCAACCATTCAAGCAGGCCAAAAGCCGACACGTCCTGCAACCATTCGCCAGACTTCTCAATAGTGCCGCAAAGTAGTGTGAAGGTCAGCCTGCACAGCAGTATGCGTCGCCATCAGAGGACGCGGTGCGAATCGTTCGACTGGAACTGGATGCGATGGCATCCGCAGCTTTCTGCTCGCATAGCAACTGATGCTATCCTTTTTCAGTTCCCCTCGCACAAGCCATTGTTCGCGAGGAACTCGAAAATATTGGCCTACATTCTGTCTGTGCTGTCGCCAACCCCAGAGCCAACGAGCGCCCTTCTACTATTTTCACTCCACCCCGACGCTTATCTCCGCGATATCGCAACCCGACTGAGTGGAGAACTGTGGATGACCAGCCGATATGTTTCACCTGCCACCGCATTGGTCATATCGCCTGATACTGTCGCAACTTGTGGCCCTCAACACCTCACACGCCGACCAACCTGAGCCGTTTTGATGGGAATGCCCGCGATGTTTTGCCCACCGCCGAGTCTCACAGTGCCAACAACTCTGCTAGGGACACGTGGTACAGTTGCTCACCATCACCGTGTAGACACCAGTCTCGTTCACCGCAAACATGTTTCTTATCTTCCTGTCAGCCGCAGCCACATCACCTTTCGTCCCCTGTGGCTTTCAGCCGCACCCTTTCGGAAAACTAAGAAATGCAGCCCTGCAGCCCTCGGAGGTGGTGCTGCATTGCCTACTACTGCAGCAAATCCTTTGTCTGTGCCCACAAAGAGAAGTGTCATTCGTGTTAAAATAGATCGCGTACCTGTCCAAGCACTCGTCGACACTGGAGCCCATGTTTCTGTGATGAGTGCTAGCCTATGTAGACGTTTAAAGAAGGTCCTCACCCCAGCAGCTGCACAAGTGCTCCGTGTGGCCAACAAGGGTGTGCTGGTTGTTCTTGGAATGAGTACTGCACGTTTAAGTATAGCCGGCCACGTCACTTCTGCTCTTTTTGCTGTGATCAACAACTGCCCTCACAACGTTATTCTTGGATTGGACTTCTTATCCAATGATTCTGCTCTCATCGACTCACGGTTACTAATAACGGCGGCGTTCTTCCGCTTCTGAATTTCGACCTGTGCCCTCAAGTGCTTCTAGCCAGCATGTTCTTGGCCAGCGTTTCTAGAACTTCCGAATTTGACGTTGACAGTCTGAATGCCAAGAGTGGTTTCTTAGCGCCAATTGCAGCTCGCAGCTATGGCTCCTTAATGAATGACTTCACGAAGATGATTGCACGTGACCTCACCTCTGCACAGGCCACAGACATACGTCTCCTGCTCGAATAATACAGTGACATCTCTGATTTCGGCGACAGGCCTTTAGGCCAAACATCTGTTGTTCACCACTGTATAAACAATGGAGACATAAATCCTATTCGTCAGCGTCCTTATCGTGTATCGCATGCTGAACGTAGAGTCCTCCTACTATAAGTGGATAAAATGCTCCGCAAAGGAGTCATCGAACCACCAGCCAAGCCTTGGTCTTCGTCTGTCGTCCTTGAGAAAAAAAAATAAGATGGTACCTAGCATTCTTGTGGCGTTTCGATTACCACCATTTAAACAAGATCACGCAAAAAGATGTCTACCCACTACCACGCATCGATGACGCCTTGGACTGCTTGCACGGAGCTAAACACTTTTCTTCTATTGATCTTCGATCCAGCTAATGGCAGATTTCAGTCGATGAAATGGACCGCGAGAAGACGGCCTTCATCAAGCCTGATGGTTTACATCAGTTCAAAGACATGCCCTTTAGCCTATGCAATGCTCTTGCGACATTTGAATGTATGATGGACTCTCTTCTGCGAGGCTACAAATGGACCACCTTTGCTATCTTGACGACGTTATTGTTCTTTTCTCCCACGTTCGGCAGCCACCTTACCCAAATCACTACAATTCTTGTGGTCTTCTGAAAAGCCGGCCTTCAACTGAACTCCACGAAGTTTCAATTCGGGCGCCGTCAGATTACCGTGTTTGGACATCTCGTTGACGCATCCGGTGTCCAACTGGATCTAGAAAAAGTTCACGCCGTACGCAGTTTTTCAGTGCCGCATTCTGCTTCTGACGTGCGCTGCTTCGTTGGCCTGTGTTCTTACTTTCGCCGTTTCATCAAAAACTTCGCCGACATTGCTCCGCCTTTGACAGATCTTCTAAAGAACACTCCATTGTCATGGGGCCCGGAGCAGGCTCATGCGTTCGCTGCTCTCATCGGGTTTCTCACCACGCCTCCCATACTTGCCCACTTTGATCCTTCTGCTCATGCACACTGATGCAAGCAGCCACGGCATCGGCGCTGTTCTTGCCCAACAGCAGAATGGTACCGTGTGCGTGATAGCTACGCCAGCCGCCTGCTGTCACCTCCCGAGAGAAATTACTCAATCACCGAGCGGGAGTGCATGGCTTTAGTTTGGGATGTCGCCAAGTGCCGGCCATATTTGCATGGCCACATATTTTCGGTCGTTACAGACCACGTTACAGACTCTGTTGGCCGCCTTCCCTCCGGAACCCGACAGGGCAGCTTGATCGCTGGGCTTTGTGGCTCCAGGAATTTTCATTTATTGTCAACTACAAGTCTGGACGTCTGCACAAGGATGCTGACTGCCTCTCTCCTCACCCCGTAGATCCTTCTCATCCTGTTGTGTATGATCCGGTGACCTGCGTGATGGCTTTTACTGACATGACCGACATACGCACTGAACAACAACAACATGACGAATCCTTACAGTCCATCATCGCCGGAGTGCAATATGGCAGCATTGACGCCACGTGCCACATGTTCGTTCTGCACAACGGCATCCTCTATCGCCGCAATATCAACCCTGACGGCCCTGAGTTGCTTCTTGTCCTTCCTCGTCATCTGCAATCTGCCGCGCTCGAACAACTTCACGATGCACCGACGGTGGGACACCTTGGAGTTTTGCGTACATATGACCGTGTACAACCCCGGTTCTTCTGGCCGGGTCTCTACCGCTCTGTCCGTAGCTATGTCACACCTTGCGAATTGTGTCAGCGACAGAAGAAACCTCCCCTGCCACCGGTCAGACAACTCCATCCAATTGAAGTTCCCTCTGAACCTTCCTTTCACGTAGGCCTTGACCTGCTTGACCCTTTTCCCACGACAACTAGAGGTAATAAGTGAATCGCCATCACTGCTGATTACGCGACACACTACGCGATCACAAAGTCGTTGCTGACAAGTTGTGCAACAGATGTCGCCGATTTTCCACTCCACAACATCATTCTCCACCACGGTGCACCTCAACAGTTACTTACAGACCAGGGCCGCTCGTTCTTGTCTCGAGTTGTTGACGACCTCCTCCGCTCTTGTGCTACTGAGCACAAGGTCTACCACCCACAAACGAACATCTCAACTGAATACTCACAGAGATGCTTTCGATGTACGTCTCCAACAATCACAGTGACTGGGACGCCACGCTGGCCTACATGACATTCGCATATAACTTGTCCCAACATGACACCACAGGATTTTCATCTTTTATATGGTCATGACCCCACATTGCCGTTTGACACCATCCTACCTTCTGTGCCACGTGTTGCAACTGAATACGCTCGTGAAGTTGTCGATCGTGCTCGCATGGCATGTCAAGCCACCTCATCTCGTTTATTAGCCTCGCAGGATATGCGAAAAAACCATTACGACCGGTGCCATCATGATGTTAAGTCTGCCCCAGGTGCTCGGGTGCTCCTTTGGTCACCATGTCGTCGGGCCAGCCTCTCCCAGAAGCTTCTCTCTCGCTACACAGGACCTTACAAAGTCCTACGTCAAGTTAATGACGTCAATTACGAGATCGCACCGTTACAGTTTGATCCATCCTCAAGTCCGACACCTGTTGACATTGTGCACATTTCGCGGCTGAAGCCATATTTCGCTCGCAGTTCTTCGCCTAACATGCGCCGAGACAGCGTTTCAGTGCCAGGGGTCCTGTTACGGAAGGATAAAAGAAGGGAAAGGAAGAAGATCGGAGATGCTGGCTGCTGCGTGTTGTTGTTGCTCAGCCATTTTAACCACACTGACTCTGCTTGTATATATATTGTAAATGCAGTCTGTGTATACTACCAACATCCCCGTAACAATATTACGATATATGGTTAAATGGTGATATAGCAAAGTTGGTAAAATTGGCAACTTGCTTTGTTACATCGAAATTCTACCTTTTATGCAAATAAGTAGTCTCTGATGGTGTTTCCTTACATGGAGGAACTGAAAATTTACCCAAATTATTGGACAATCAGAAAAAGCACATTTGAATGAGAAAATTCATTTTGTTGAGTTTGACTAGGTCCTGCAGTAGGACGACGCTATCCTGAAAAGTGCTGGCAGTGGGGAGCAAATGCTTCGTCTGCCTCTTGTTTCAACGTGTCTCCAAAACTCGAGATTTCGCAACTTCCAGTACTAAATGTACGGGAAAACAGTGCACATGATGCCACATAATCTCGGCCCACCCACTCTTTGTACACATGGCAGATTACTTCTAAAACAGGGCGCATGCACGGGCTCAACCACGCTGACATCCATGTGCAGCCATGGTCATGCCTAGAAAAGGAGACTCGAAACTTCAAATCGGGTATAACCTAACTTCCATAAAGCTTGGTTGGGGTGCAACAGTTGGAGAAGCATTGGATTTTACCCAATGGCGAAGGACCCTAATTACATATAATAGTTTGTTGTATCGAGGCTTGATGGTACTAGCATGGCATAAACACGAAAACATGAGAAGTGCCCATGAACATGCAGACATGCTGCTTGCGTGTTCAGGAACATGGGTTCCCAAACGTGTTCACATGCCCTTCTCATGTCATCTCTTTTGGACTACACTACTATTCCGATGGCATACCAACAAGCCCCCATCTAAGCCCAAGTTGCCTTCGGCCTCTGCTTACGCCTGATAGGGGCCCCAAAGTGCGTCCTGGGCCGCCGCCGTGAGGCACGCCGCCTGCTGCCCCGCTGTCCATTGCCGTTCTGCTGCTGGTATTGTTCCTGGAGCTGGCGGCCCCGGGCACGCAGGAAATGGAGAAGACTGACGAGCTCAGACCGCTTGGCAGCACGGTCCCGCAGCCGCGGCCCAAACAGGAACTCAGTCGACTGCTCACCATCCCCGCCACCAACGCTGGCAATAGTTGGACGAAGCCCGTCAAGTAGCCGCCGCTGGTCGGGTGCAACTCGCTTCAGCACAAAGCGGCGGCGCTCTTCTGACAGCGACTCGAATGCCCGACCCAGGTGGGCCAGGGCTGCCCCCGTGCGCTCAGCAACCGCCTGGCACGGAGGTGAAAAAAAAAAAAAAGGAAACAGAGGGACCGATGACTCTTATGTTATCACCTCAGAGAGATGTAATGGAATAGCATTTAGGGGGGTTTTATCAGTCTATGATTTCCCACCATACATCAACACTGAATAAAAGTAGAATTTTCCACGAAATGCACACAGAGATAGATTTTTTGCAATAATTTAGTGAAGATTTCATGAACATTACTTTCTGTGAGTAGTCTGAGTGACAAAAGCTTTTATGAGACAGAAGAAAAAGGGGAACTGAGGCGCCAGATTTTTTTTGTTTGTCGCCAGACTCATCAGCTTGTCACCAAATTAATTCTGCATTCATTCTTCACTAACCAAGTGCCCAGAAACCTGAACACTGAAGATGGCTGGGAAAGGCATCAGCATACATTGCATGAAGCGCTTGCTCACTGAGCGTGGTAGGATCAGACACTTGGTTACAATTGTTATACGCATGTACATCAGCTGTCACTTTCTGTCTCATGGAATGCCTCAGATTTGTCTAGCACTCTTCCGCTGCAGCAGTTTCAAAAAGGTCACAAAGTAATTTTAGAAGGAATGCCTTTGTATATGCTCGCTGTGCAGTTGGCTGCTTTTCTTAGTAATACCCAGCTGGAAAAACTGGTTGGAGTTATACAGGGCTGTTTCTCTCAGTTAGCCATCTGGCCCATATTCTCTCCAGTCAGTCTTCAAATGCTTTCCTAAAGGTGACTCAACTGGTGGCACCTCACTTATATAGACAGAACTGTTTCCAACATTTTGACTTAGACTGCGCTTCAAGTAAACATGCCAGTTGTGATACACTGCAAAGCTATGAATGGTAGGGGGGATACTAGTTGCACTTTTTAGTTCCCAAAATGCTCATAAAAATTATTTGATGTAAGATGTAAATGATGATGATGTAAGTGATGCTTGCCAAGCCAAAGAAGGCAAAATCTTCCAACTTAAATTGTTTTATTCAATTTACAATAAAGAAACCAGAATTAATGCTTGCAATTCAGCCTCTGCAGTACCTGTCTTCACGTATGGACCATGAATTTAAGATCTGGCCTCGCACCTCCAGGACAGATCTTTTTACATATTCATTATTTCAGAGAGCCATAGATCAGTGGAATAAGTTGCCAGCAGATCTTGTTGGCCACAAAACGGCCGATTTGTTTTATGATGCTTTGTGTCTACCCGCAATAATGCCAAGGATAGTGCTGTGTGCGATATTAGAGTGTGCACTTCACAGAGTGTGCACTCTGAAGAAGGATGACCAGCGAAGCTGTGTGTGTGGGCCTCTTAATGGCAAACTGCACCTCTGCCGCAGGTCGGCCCGGCATTTCACTATCTTCGATATCAGCCCATGTATGGGGAGTGCTTAACGCCTGCTTCAACTCTGCCGCAGTTCGGCCCAGCATGGCACTATCTTCGGGATCGGTCTACATATGGGGAGTGCTTAAAGCTTGTTTCACCTCCGCCGTGGGTCGACCCGGCATTGTACTATCTTTGGGATCGGCCCACGTATGGGGAGTGCTTAATGCCTGTTTCGACTCCACCGCGGGTGGCTCGGCGTTGCACTATCTTCGGGATCGGCCTACATATGGGGAGTGCTTAACGCCCGCTTCACCTCCGCCACGGGTTGGCCCGGTACTGCACTATCTCCGGTATCAGCCCACGTATGGGGAGTTTTTTGCTTACCATGCCAACGACACAAAAATTTCCTTGGACGGAAAGGCATACAGCTTCACTGTAAAAAAGATAGCATTACATGCCTTGGGCTCCAAGATGTAGATTTCGCCTTTTTTTTTTTTACTGGTACTGCATCATAAAGCTTTCCATCCAACACAGTAGGCATAATTTGTTCATAGGTATACGTCCCAAAGCAATGTTGTAGCTATGAAAGACACCCCAGCAGTGGGCTCCACAACTCTGAGCTCAGCAGCGCAACACCATAGCCACCGAGCTGCCACAGCAGGTAACGAAAGGCAGTTTAGTATCAAACAAAGTTGTCAAAGAGCTTCTGCGGATCAATGTTATAATGAATACAGCATGCAATGCTAACCTGTCGGGCAACATTAGGACCTGAGCGATCGCAGCAGTCAAGCAGATCCACCAGGGCACCCACTGCACCCATCACTGATGACTGGGTGCAGCGGAATGCTTCGTCCCGCACCCGGTCTAAACCAATAGCCCGAAAGCGGCTGTAGCCCTCGAACTCGGGATTCAGTCGAGGCACCTGGCATGGTGAGCACAAACACACTTTCAAAGGTCGCATACACTGAAAAACCACGAGATAGAATTTGAACAACAAAGTACAAACTGTGTAAATGGAAAAATTGCTCTTGTAAATAGAACAATTGCATTTGAAATACAGCATGCTGTTAAAACCTTCTAAAGGGCCTCTCCCAGGCCCAGTGGGAAATTTAGTTCATACACTGGGAGTTATAGCATATTTCCCCAATAATTATCGAAAGGGGCTTGTAGTAGCCGAGCTTAAAGTATATCACGGAGGAAGAATATTTAGGAGTTGAAACTTCCGTCAGTGCGGGTGACCAGATAAAGTCACAAAACAAGCATACGCCGACAGGGGCGCATGCAGTGGCAGCGCTTTGCGACGCGTCATGCAAGCCGCAGGAAAAAAAAAAAGAATGCAGACGCCCGTGTGGGCAGCTTGGGCGCGCGCTCTTCAGCGGCACCCGTGTCTTCCGCTCAAAGCAGACGACATGGATGTTCGCTTCAGCGGGCACGGCGTAACATTGTATTTGTGCACCCTTAAGTCAAACAGCAACAGTTCTTGTCAATGTCTGTTACAGGGCCGTAATACTAACAGCACTGCTACGCGCAAATGCCCTTCTTTGGACTTTGCTAGCCTAAGATGGGACGCAGGTGTTTCGCTGAAAACTACAAAAACGGGCACAAGTCTTGCAGGGAAAATGTGAGCATCTTAAAGGCTCCGAATTTTCCTGAACGCCTGCAAGCATGGGCTGCGGCAATTCCTGGGGACGGCCGTCAGCTTACATAGAGAAATTACGTCTGCAAAAAGCACTTTATGAGCAACATGATGAGACGGGATAAATACTACGGTGAGCTTAGAGGTAAGGTAATCCCGAACCAAAAAAAGAAGAAAGAAACTGGACTTCATCCGGAGGCTGTTCCCTGTATCTTTCTTCCATCTCCAGCATCTTTGACATCCCTAAAAAAGAAGCAGACTCACCGGAAAGCGTCACCAAATATCAGTCATGGTACCATTAAAAGATGAAGAATGAATGTATATGACAAAAGAGGAACATCAATAGCAGTGAACGTCAGCAATGTTCACAAAGCGTGTGAGGCCCATGAGCTTGAAGAAAATCACCTTGATCATGTACTCGAAGAAATTGAAGGAATGTTTGCCTTTGACGAGTGCCAGCAGCGCTTGCACCCATCCAATCGAAGTTATCATGTGGGTGTCAAACAATAGTGCCATGCACAACCGGAAGCTACAGTTATCTTATTATAGCGGTCATCAAAAAGAATGCATTTTTGTTTTTTACTGTGCTCAAATGATTGAAGCATAGCACCTATCACTGTCCAGGTTACCAGCACTAAAGAAGCGCGAGTGCCCTCAGTAGAACGTGTGCCAGGCGCAATCGAACGCGAACAACACATGTGACCGGTTGCCTTGGCAACCGAAACGGCAGTCATTTCTTTCTCCGCCGCCAGGTACCGCCAGCATGATAGTGGCTGCATGGGCTTGTGACCTTTTCTGGTAGCCGCAAATAGTGCAGGTTCCACTCCTAGACGTTTCTTGCTCCGTGAAGTAGATACAGTTGAATCTCGGTATAATGAACGCTGATGTAATGAATTATTGGCTATAAATAAGTGCAAATATCTAAGGTCTGATTGGTCAAATTTAATGCAGTGTAGTCTTGACCTGCTACATATAAAGAAATTAAAAATGTGGGATACGATACGGTAGCAGTTATAGCGAAGCAATAAATTTGTGTTCACATTTACCTTGAAATATACAACCTCTTAAGGTTACATTTAATTCCGTTGATTGAAAATTTAGTTTCACCCCATTTATTGCACCTTCATAATAATTAAAAGCAATAAGGTACAGAACAAATTTGTAATTTCTTCAAAAACCTTTCTTGAGCTTACAGAATGTGGACTCCATGCAAGAACTCGATACATGAGCATTGGATACGAGCACATCAAATATATTCCGTATCCAGCATACTTGTAAGGCACTTATCCAACCAATTGAAGAATGTACCCGATGTAAAACACTATGAAAGAACAATAAAAAAAACTGAACCGACTACATGACGATATACTGACAACCGAGAGCAAACATGCAGCCACCTACTTTAAAACTTGTATTAACTAAGCACTTCACAAATATTACAGTTGAATCTTGATAATTCGAACTCAAAGGGGCCCGAAATTTTGTTCGAATTGAAAGAACTTTGAATTAAAGGAAGCTAATTGAATGGAGGACTTACCTGCAGTGGCCCATGAGCACTGAGCTACCACATGAGTGGGAACTTCCAGAAGACTTATTCACACGTACCTATACATTACAGTCAACGTCCGATTTTTCGGACTCCCTAGGGGCCGCGAAAACGTCTGAAAAAATGAATGCATGCTTTTTACTGCCCCTAAGGGCTCAAATCGCCACAGGTACCTCCGAAATAGCTCTAAAGACCTGCCAATACACTTATTAGGCGTATCGGTGCTCTTACTGTGACAGGGGATGGCGGATGCATGCGTGTACAATTAATGGAAACATACCATCTCCCGCGACGATTGCCCCCTTCTAACTTGCTGCTGGAACACTGCTGGAATGGGGCGAAGCCGACTTTCGGGAACCGGCATTATGCAATGCGCCATGCTTTCCACGCTCCGGAGCCATTGACGAGAATTCCAAAGGCGGAGTCGGCGCCATGGCTAACAGTAGCGAATGGTTTCAGTGAAACACGCGGCACCGAACAGCAAGAAGCTTGGTAGTGAAAGTCGAAGTAGCTAGACCGAGCGTTGTTGCGGTGTGGCCACGGCTGCCAGCAGATCAGCATGCGAGAGTGCCGGCTCGAGATTTCAGACGTTCTTATACATTGACTTTATGGGGTACATGGCGGTGCCACGAAGGTGTACGAATTATCTAGCATGTCTGAAAAATTGGGGGTCTGGAAAATCAGTTGTTGACTGTACAGGACACCCGTCATTAACAGAAGTAATTGGTTATACGTGCCTGCGCACAAATTTCTGCCACGGTTTTCTTTTTTTGTTCGCGTGCAGTGTTGAGAAGTCTTTCTCTATAACGAAGTGATGGGAATGCTGGTCGGAGGCGCCGCCGCATAATTTGACACACTGCTGAGAGCATTGTCGGAGCGCAGTACATTCGAATTAACAGTCGCAAATGCTTACGCATTCGAATTACTGAGGGTTTTCGCCCATTGGAATACACATAATTGGAATACACATAACTTTGACGGGACCACAGTGTAAGTTCGAACAAACCAAAACTTCGAATTAAGCATATTCGAATTAACGAGATTCAACTGTATTTAAATATCCAGCACAAGTCCAAACAGAAGTGTTTCAAGAAGTGTTTCAAGATTTTAAACGTAATTGTTTTCATCAGTGTAATGCACTGATGAAAAAATCTCCTGGTCCGCGACTTGTACCCAGGACCAACGCCTTTCCAGAACTGTCTATCTACCATATGGGCTAACCAGGAGGCTAGCCGATCACATAGTGAGGGCGAATTAATAGACAACTCTAGGCACTGGGACACTGAATATGGCAAATCAGTTCTGCAGAGGCCCACAAGGTTTTCTTCAACAGCGAGGCTTTCTTCCCGAGAAACCCGTGTGGGTTTCCTTTGTAACTTCGTGCTACAATTAGGGTGGATGCCAATTTTTTTCCCTTTCATGTACTTTTTTTCACCTTGTGGGCTTCTGCAGAACTGATTTGCCATATTCAGTTATTTTTTTGTGTGGCTAAAATATTAACTAGTTCAATATCAGTGCTGATAAAACCATCTCCAACTGCCAGTCTACGCAACCTGCAATAGAATACGGCGACTTGAAAAGCGTTCGAGGGCTCCTTAAGCAGTGTGGATGGGATGGGGAGCGACAGGTAACAAGGCACCACAGGAAGCTTGCCATCAATGTTTGTATTTGTAGACATTATCGCCAATAAGACGCGAGATCAGACGCACGGGGTAGACTGACAACTGTACTAGCAAAGTATCACGGTCGGTCCCAACAGTGTCCGAAAAGCCTGGCTTGCATTTCGTTCAAATAATCTGATCAAAATGGTTTTTTTTCTACCAATATCTAGGCGTTTGCCTACTATAACAAATGTCAGATACTGTACAGTTAAACCTTGGTATAACCAAGTTGGTGAAATCGGCACTTTACTTCGTTATATTGAAATTTTGTTATAATGAAATCCGACCTTTTATGAAAATAAGTACAGTTGCCATCAAATTTTTCTTACACGAAAGGAGCCGTAAAGAGATTAGAATTATCAGACGATTGAAAAGAACGAATTTCAATGACAAAAAACTTGCAGCTTGAACGAAACGCGAAGCATTGATAGTGATAACATTGTATCACACAACTACACGAAGTAAGGTTTGTAGTGTTATCAGCCATAAAAATTGCAGTATTAATAATCCATTAGGTGTTTTATTTATTTCAACCAAAAGTCACTGGATCTTGCTTTTTTTTTTCCATGGCTTATTTTCAAACTTCACTCCACCGAAAACCCCTCTAAAGCTTGTTTAACCAACTTCCTTTGTGTTTCAGGCACTGAAACTTCGTTTTACCTGTTCATTATGCAGATATGTGTACTTGTCAGTGACACAAATGGTACGGTTATTAACAAGGGAAAAATATTTTATTTTACCCTGTTTCCAAATCAACTGTTCTGTGAAGCAAAGTTCTTCACCGAAAAAGTCGGTCTCCAGACATGGAGAGGGAGAAGGGAGGCCTGTCAGCATCTACACAGCACCACTGTTGGGTCATCAATGGCATCTTCGCTTTCTGAATCACTTTCAGTAGAAAAAGCAATAAGAAGACTATTTTCATCCTCTTTATTCAAAGAAAAAAACCCTGGTGCATCCCTTTCACTTTCACGTACAAGCTGTCATGAGATTCCAAAAACGCGGTCTTCGAGCACTGATAAAGTGCTGCGATCTATCTAAGTAGAAAACAAAGACTGAAATAAACGCATCCCTCCAGCGCTGATGAAATGGCTGCTATCTATGATGCAGAACACAAGAGTTAAACCAACACAACGCAGCTTTACAGGCACTGAAAAAGTGCTTGCATCCATGTAATAAAACAAAAACTAGCGAAATAACCGTGGACTTCAAACGCTGCCACTGCGGCTGTCTATGCAGTAGAAGAAAAACTAAGTGGACATGCCGAGCTCGTCAAAACTGCTTTGAAAACGATATTGTCATGAACGACCTAAGCTCATCCAAAGCAAATTAACCAGGATTGCGCTGATGAGCTCAGCTTGTCCAAAATACTTAAGGAGTTAATAAAGTTAGCAAGCATGGCGTGATGTACACACAGGCAAACATTAACAGATCTCACTCGATGACCGCAAGCACTTCCTGTCACAACGCTGGCATGTGGAAGAGTGCAAACATGCAAACAGAGGGGAGCGAACGCTTCTACTGCCTCACTGAAACTTGAGATTACGCAACCTCCAGCACTAGGTGTGCACGAAGAAGAGCGCACATGCACAATCGGTATATGCACAGCAATGGCCATGAGCTTGATTCCCTCCCCGCTAGCGCACAGGAAGCCACCATCCTTCTCGGCATACCCTTGCACGTTTCCCTCGCACCCACAGCACATATTGCGCGAGCACAATAGGATTTTATCACACTGACTTTATAATGGAACCCAACGGAAAGAGGGTCTTGTATGTAGTACTAGTATTGCTGTTCTTACTTATCAGATGCTGCTCCACTTCAGCGGCCGCTCTGTGTCGCTCAACACATGGTTTGAGAGGTGCATTCGCAAGCAGCCGCATGTAATTCAGCCATTTGGCCATCTGCACCCACAGCGCTTTCCATTTATTGCGTCGGCATTCTCTTGCAGCGGCAGTGACATTCACAATATTGAAATTGCGCATAAACACACTGTTATATTGAAGTTCAGAATAACAGCTGTTCTATAAACAAGTTAAAAAAATGACACGCATTGCTACATCGAAAATTTAATTGTATTGAAGTTTGTTATTCCAAGATTTAACTCTAAAATGTTGGGAGGCCACAGTGCTATAAGGCCAACTGACCTCCATACACCAGCAGAGCCTCCCTCGCATTACCCGACCAGTATCCATAAGCCACACTCCTCTCCTGCCATCTCCAATACAGAAGCCGAGGGCCCTACTCCTTTGCTCTCATGATTGAGAACAAAGGAGTTGTACTGAAACACTTAAAGCACTTAAACAGTACTTAAACCATAGCCTTGAA
Organism: Dermacentor andersoni; assembly: GCF_023375885.2. Classification (NCBI taxonomy): domain Eukaryota; kingdom Metazoa; phylum Arthropoda; class Arachnida; order Ixodida; family Ixodidae; genus Dermacentor; species Dermacentor andersoni. The sequence goes on along the minus strand of NC_092815.1, from coordinate 178,601,424 downwards.
CAGCTTGCTACGTGCACTCTCACATGCTTGCTACTTAAACATACTGTAGAAAAAAAATGGAAACAGGGTCTCTGAAAACTTCAGCTCAACTTATTTCGTTGCTCAGCAGAGGCAAAAAAGATACAATCTGAGCTACTTTTCGTAACCACCACAATATCAACAAGCTCGGAATGCAATACAACTATAATTTCCATTTATTAGAACTATGTACAGAGATCATAGGGATGACTATGCATCTAAAAGTAAGCTAAATTTGTCCGCTTAAAATACTACAACACATTTTTGCAGTGCTAGCTTTGTCAGTCGTAGTTGAGCATTCTGTCAATTTTTCATGAAAATAGTAAGGATTCATTCTTTAAACGCCATTAAAATAGGCCAATTATTGCTAATATTGTAATATTGCCATTTTTCATACTTTATTACAAAATATGGTCAACGAGCAATTTTTTAGACATGCCTTATAATTTGGACACCTTCACAGCACAGGCCCCATAGAGTCAATGTACAAGACTTCTGTAATTTTAGACGCACTGGCCCTTGCACCCAAAAACCCCGCATCTCATCATTACGTTTCACCGTTTTATTTTTCAGCTTTTTGGCATAACAGTAGCTCCGAAACAGCATTAAATGAAGTCACCACTCATCATCATCATCAGCCTATTTTATGTCCACTGCAGAGCAAAAGCCTCTCCCTGTGATCTCCACTTACCCCTGTCCTGCGCCAACCGATTCCAACTAGCACCCGCGAATTTCCTAATTTTGTCGCCCCACCTAGTCTTCTGCAGTCCTCGACTGCACTTTCCTTCTTTTGGCACCCATTCTGTAACCCTAATCATCCACCGGTTATTTAACCTGAGCATTACATGACCTGCCCAGCTCCATTTTTTTCTCTTAATGTCAATCAGAATATCGGCTATACCTGTTTGCTCGCTGATCCAAACTACTCACTTTCTGTCTCTTAACATTATGCCTAGCATTCTTTGCTCCATCACTCTTTGCGCGGTCCTTAACTTGTTCTCAACCTTCTTTCTCAGTCTCCCAAGTTTCTGCCCCATATGTCTGCACCGGTAAATACACTGATTGTACACCTTCCTTTTCAATGATAATGGTAAGCTTCCAGTCAGGAGCTGACAATATCTGCCGTATGCACTCCAACCCATTTTTATCCTTCTGTAAATTTACTGCCACCACAGTAATTATTCCGGACCTCTGAACCAGTGCTCTCACATGCCAATCCATTGGCAGCCATAGTAATAACATATTGTCATTAGGCCTAGCTTCTTCGATGTTCACTATTAGGCTTCCTGCTGTTCAGTGTTGTTTTTTGTTTAAAGTATTCACTGCTGTCGGCAATGGCGTCGACTCCGCCTTTGCAGGAAGCACAGCAAGGGTCTAGAGCATTGCATATTTCCGGTTTCCAATAGTCAGCTTCATCGCAATACAGCGGTGTTAAGCTGTTAAGCATACGCAATGTATTGCGGTGAAGCATACCAACAGTGCAAAGTCACAGCACATAAAATGTGTTCCTTAATCCTCACGTCACCAGATCCGGCCATTTTGAGCTGACAAGCGCAGAGCATACAATGCATGCTGACGATCGTGTTTGCAAAGTATTAAATCGCTACACACTGCGGAAAGTCTGAAATTTCAATCCAAACGCCGCTTTCCCTTCCCCTCGCGGCGACCGCGCTCCAAGCCAGACGGTGACGTACATGTGTCCCTGCACCTACATACTTGTGTTTGCAGTGAGCTGTCAATCATTGAGACATGTGACTTCAAGAATTATTCAAGGCAACATCTGTTATTTGTGTGATCTGTTGCTTGAATTGACGAATGGAAGTTTAGAGAAATAAAACACACGAACAAAATGTCTGCATGTTTTTTGTTTTACTTCACACTGAAGCAAGAGAGATCCGCTTCGTCTGCTTGTTCCCACGGTAGTGCAGTCACGTGCGCAGGTACCTAAACTATGCCATTTTCTACTGTGTTCCAGCGTGTCATCACGCTCTAAGATCTGCTTGTGTCTGCCTCAGTATACATGTAGCACTAAATTATACTGCTAGTCATGCGTCCTCGGGCAAAGTGCACAAAATCGTGCGCTGGAGCAAAACGAGACAATCACAACAGCTTGCACGTGACCCCGTCAGCAGAAGAGCATAGTGCCGAAAAAAAAAAAAAAGCGAGGATAAAAAGACTGAAGGCGGGGCCCGTGACATATGCACCACGCGATCCTTGAGATCCGGTATGGAAGAATGCAGGGAAGGAATGTCGCTTGCAGAGGCTAGACGGGGTGAGTGGAGAGAGTGCCTCGCTTGGCAGTGGAGCTCGCCTGCTGAAATCATGGGTTCGTGGCACTGAACTATTTCTATCTCGGCTATTAATGAGCAGATTTGAAAAATTTTTGCAGCAGAACGCTCCCTAGAGGACATGTAACAACTTCCATAAATTGCTATGGCAATTTTCTATTATGCTATGCTATGCTAGCATAGCATAGCATAAATTTGCTATGGGGCCTGGTGAGGGGCCCTTTAAAGGGACTCGCAACTGATTTGTAAAGACAATTTTTATGACACAATGAGAAGCTCACTCTCAATAGTGTTTAAACATGCAGTAGTTACTTCTAAAAGCATGTGGATATTTTATAAGCAGAATTTTTCGATCTGAGCAGCCTCTAAAAAAGGAGAAGCCCCTCCTCCAGCAATGCTGAAAAGTGAGAGCGATGCCGATAGCCCGCCTCACAAATTGTGAAAGCCACCCATTGTTATACTTTCACAAGAGTGAGTGCAACTGCGGTTAACCACCTACATTCTGACCCTTTCAACCACTTTTGAAAATAAGAAGAGTGTACAATAGGTTTGCACTGTTCTACAGACCTTTTTCATATTTGTACCGCATTTTGCTCTCAGTACACGTCTACATCATGGCTAGCTGGCCCCTGGTGTCATTATTCTGTCAATAGACAAGCCAAGCAAACTCACTGAAAATGTAAGTGAAGGCGTTGCCTCCTACTCTACTCACTGCAAACAGAGGCTTATCTACACAATGTAAGTTAAAAAAACTTATAAAAGAAAAAAAGTGTCCTGCATTTCAAAAGAAATAATTAGACCAGGAACCATGTACACTAGTAGAAGGTCACGTAATAGGTCACTTATGCATCTTCATCTTTTTGCCGTATGGGGCACCAAAGGTCGCTTTTTATGACTTTTAGTGAACAATTAAAAATATAAATCCTGCTTAATGAAAAAAAAAAAACAGTGCTCATTTTAGCCAATGCGATAGGCTATCTTTCCATCAGCAGGGTTATCTCAATTCATGTTCTGAGCAATTGTCTGTCCCTTTAATAGTAGTACACATGCACGCGCACCTGCCATCTTCTGTCACAGTAAAAGCACTGAAATGCATTAACAAAATTGCATTGGCAGACCTTTAAAGCTATTTTGAATGCCGCTGTGGCGCAAATTTCTTAACATTTTCGCAGTCCCTAGAGAGTTTGAAAAATCAGACGTTGACTGTAAATAATGAGTGTAGCAGCATATTTTTTCTTTAATTTCCAGAACAACATTTTTAAACATTTGTGAGAAAAGTTTTCAACTTCATTGCCTAACTAAAATGGCCCCACAAAGCCATAATTTGAGGATCAATGAGCACTTGCTCAAAATGCGAAGTGTGGGCGACATAAGTCTAAATTACGGAAAAAAGGTTTGGCGCTCTACAATGTCTTAGTCTTCAAAATTGTAAAATAAGTCGCAAAAATGCTCTTTCCCCACTTTAAATGAATTACATTTTTTTTGCAGGAAATCCATGCTGCATGTCACAATACACGGGTTGATTCTTTTCTACACAGACATTTGCCCCCACCTCATAAAATTTTCAATAGAAACAAAGAATAGTCTGGGCCCCCTAAGTCTGACCTAAGCCTCCTATGCTTTCGTAGGCATCCCATGGTCAAAAGTAGCAAAAAACTGAGTCATTCGGTTCCCCTTACTCTTCTAGCTCAGTGCATAGCAAAGCTCTCGACTTTGGCAGGCTTGATGCCTTGAGGAGTGTGCAAGGGTTTATTGGTTCGCTGCCTCTTCCCAAGTTCCTGAACTATGTGATGCTTGCAGTTGAAAAGATGTTCCACTTCTGCCACTCCCAGGAGTAGATCTAGTGCACATACACATATACTAAACCCAAGAAAGTTTACGGGAGGACCATCACTGGGTAGCATAGCTGAAGGTAAAAGCACCGCATGTGTTATGTACAAGACGTGGGTTCAGTTCCTATCGGCGGCAAGTTGTCTTCTCACCCAGTTTTCCCTTTTCCTCATTGTTTCTACATTTCAGTTTAAAAAAAAAGAAGTTAACTTCCCCTATGCTTTTTCTGAGGCTATCATCATTGTCCGTCGGCTTCATGTGATCGTGACAAAAAGAATAGAGTCCCTCAGTTTTGCTTATTCTTTTTGCTCATTATAACCGGGAAGCCACAGCCAGTTAGTACAGCAGGCCCTGCACATACCTTCAGAAAAGGCAAGTTTGGGTTGGGGTAGGCTGCACGAGCCTTGCGACAGCGCACTGCTCGCCCACGGGCTTCCCAGCATCGGCGCACAAAGCGGCCTATGTAAGGCGCCACTGGACGGCTGGCATCAAAGTCTTCCTCCGTCCACTGGTTCTCCTGCATAGATGTCGGCACTTTTTCAGCACCTCAAAGGCCGCGTTAATTCAGAACTTGTGTTCTACAACATCGATGGCAGCCATTTTGTCAGCGCTGGAAGAGCGCGTTTATTGCGGTCTTTGTTTTCTTCTACATAAAGGCAGCACTTTGTAGCCGCTCAATGACCACGTTTTTGGAATCAAGCACTTTTTGTGCCTTTTGGCAAATGTGGGACGATGGCGTCTGCACTGTTGGTGGCAATGACAAGTACATGCCTATATATGGCATTGTGAAGAAGTAAAATTTTATTTTCGCGCTTAGAACAGGAAACAAATTGATTGAGAATGCTTTAGAAGGATTTTCGATGGAGCAAGGTTTGAAAATTAGCATTCGGAAAAAGACAAAGCAAAATGAAGGTCACTTTCGGTCAAAATAAAACACTTAAGCAGTCAATCAGCGAGCACCATGTAAATGCTACGTGCTGCAATAAGCCATAAACTCTCCAAGCTATAGCAGACAATGCCCACACACTTGGCACAAAGAACGATCGGAGCACTGCGGTGGCAGGAAAGGCAGCAGGCCGCCTACTCACCACAAGCGAAGCAGGAGTTGGTAACGTTGGTAAAAATGGCATTTTGGGTAAATTGTAAAAGGGGCAATCTTATAATACAGGGGAAATTATTTTGCTCTTTAGTGTCCCTTGAGCCCTGCAAATAAGATGGTGCCTTGCCAAGTTCAAGATTCCATTTTGCCTATAGCCTTGCACCCAGCAGAAAGGTTTGGTTGTAGAATGTTTAACAATCTCTACTTATCTGGAGATGCGTATGCTACAGAAAGGCGCAATTAATGCATGTGGCTCCATCTGGTCTTGTCTGGCCCATTGCTGTGTTGTCTATTGAAAAAAGGCCACTCAGCACTCTAGGAACGTCTTAGCAGACCCTACAGACACAACAAGGCACTCTACCACAGCTACACAGGTCACAGATGCCACTTTCAAGTTCACCCTTTCAAGCAGTCCTTTCTACCTGTCACCATTAAAGCTTGGAATGAACTGCCCAATTTCATTGTCAATGAACACATCCCATCAGCATTTGAACAGTTAGTTACCATTAATTACACCTGTTACATCTTGCATTACCTATGTATAACCTTATGTAAGTGCACTGCAATATGTAAATTTTGTGTTCACGTTTTGTAGCTTAACATTATCCTTTTTGTTGCTTCCATACTACTACTTGTGATACATACACTGCAGCAATTTTCTGAATATGTTTCCAAATACTGAAGAACTGCTTTCACAGTTACAGCTGCTAGAATTTAGTTGCTAGAGATAACACAGATTCCAAGTAAATATGCATAAATTCCTTTCATGTTGATTAGAGTCAGTCAAAATTTGTTCTATGTGTACCAGGTATGAAACACCATACGGTAATGGGTTAAGGCAGGGTTGCGCAGCTCGAACCCAGCGAGGGCCAAAACAAACTTCTCTGGTAGCCACATGGGCCATAACTTTATAGGGACATATTGCATCTTTTGCTAGCAGAAAGGCAGTCTGTTTAGTGTTATTCGGTAGAAGCATATAGGGCAAGCGCATGCTTGATTGAATTGTAGACGCTGCACCAATAGCACGGTCTTGGTGTGGGCAACTTTCTCCATGATTGCGCGCCTTATCTACTCCCAACAAGGGCTACTACGATATTACACCCTTCTTTTTTCAGGTTTATTTCGTGCCCTTGTTTGGCGTCAACATTGGCGTTTTTCCCGTCTTTGCCGCACCAGTACACTATACGTGTCTAAACTCGACTGCGGTCCACATGCGGTGCGCAGGCCCTATGCTGAGCAGCCCCGAGTTAAGGATTTAATAAATCCTGAGGATCACGATTGCCGACCCTTGACAGACTATAATGCGCTGATGAAGACGAGGTAAATGTAGTAGACTGAATGGATTGGTGAACCTCCTTTTTGGCCATGCCAAGGGTTTGCCAATATGATTCCTGCAATGTTGTCTGTGCGAGCTGCCTATTGGTGCCAATGCATAGGCAAATTTATTTAGTATTACACACTGCAGACTAAACTGGTCCAAGCAAGATGGCCGACACCAATTAAAGAAATCTGCATTTTAGAGAAAACATGGTAGCACGAGAAAAAAAAGAACTATCAGACAAAACAGATCAGCATCTATTCATACAGTGTGTCAGAATGTTCAGTTAGGTCATTCCAATTGTATAGCAAACGTGACAAGAAGGGAAACTTACAAATGTTAGTTCTTGCAATACAGTATATGGGGTTAGCAAGTGTACTTTAAAATGTTGTGTAGGTCTTGTAGACAACGGGGAAAGGTACAATGTGCGACCAATAGCCCATTTGCAATGAAAGCAAGCTCAAAAAGTTCAAAATTACGTCTTGCTCTTCTCAATTTAAGTAGTTCAATGTTGTTAGTATGATGAGATCAGAACAAGAATCAGTGTGCTTAAATTCAGAACAGACAGGCCTGACACCTTGCTGAATCCTTTAGAATTTCTTGATGTCAAGTTTAGTTAAGGAAGTAGTAGAAGGATGTAAATAACCTCATAAGCAGTACCACCCAAGTCAGTTTTTCTTCTCTTCTTCCTTGGTATTTTCGTTCGTTCTCAGCTTTTCCTAAGCCACTGCACTGTTCTCTGTTTCGGTATTCCGAGACTAAAGATGCTGGATGTCAATAATTTGGACTGAATTTAATTGCAGATAGACATTAGCAGTTACACTGAGTATACAGTAAACAAGGAAAGAGAGTTCACATTAACGAATGCGGCTGAGCAAAGGCCTCGGGCAATCCATCGCTCCGATCAGGCACTTGGCGAGATCGTTCCGTTGTCTCTCATGTCTCAGAACACACTGCCCGCTCAACCCCAGTCGTGGGACCATGTGTCTGGGCTGCATAACTCACACCGGTGGTGGCTGCTGCTTGAACCATCCAAGCTGCCCGCGCCGCCTCGGCCCAAGCCAACCACTCCCCAAAGACTCCCTTCTCCATATGCCGCTACAGCAGCACGCTGCGCGATTTATGGCACTCGCCAGAACCAGTGTGCGATAACTCCTGCCACTCCCTTTTTTCCACAAACAGCGTCCACCTGCCACCTTCCCAAAGCAGGCGTTCTCTGGAAGCGGCCCGGGTGCAAGCCAACAGCACAACATTGCAATGCAACAGATGCACAAACACAGAGTGAGCCTCAGAGAAGACGATCAAACAAGCCCTTCAACAAAATAAAAAGAATGCATACACGAGTTTAACCAAAGTGAACATTCACAACGACCTGACAACCCACCTGGGAATCTTCAGGGAAGTCGCCGCCACCTCCCTCATCATAGTCATCGGCAAAGAAGTCGTGCAGGAACTCCGACCCAAAGGAGGCCGATGAGGATGATGCTGCCCCCACTCCGGCTGGTGGCTGCTGGTGCTGTAGCGCCTGACTGTTTTCAAGGACACGGTGCAGCAGCGGCCGCAGTGTCTCCATCTTTTGAGACAGCACAAGCAGCGATGACTCCAGGGCTTCCAGGCGGGTCTCCGTTGACGGAGAAGCAGCACGACGTTGCGTTGACATGGCAGTTCCTTTTTGTCCTCTAAGTTTGGGTGCCTTAAACTACAAAGTAGGAAATGCAAAAATGCCTCGTAAATGACACAGGAGTGTGCATTAACTGGCAGAACACCCAGCAGCATCACTTTACATAAGGCTGACCCTTAAATTCCAAGCCTGCAGCAAGTTACTGTAGTCAGACTTTATACCTGAAGTCCTTCATTTGCGGGTTGTTCTTTTTTAATTTGGAACGTTAAAATTGCCTGTTAATTTTAGGAAGGAAGACCAGGGTAGAATCTTGGTATTTGTTGACTTGTAGCCCAAAGTCAACAACATTCCTGGTAAATTTCCCAAACCGTTATACAGTTAAAGGTATCCTTTAGACAAATGCTTCACTTTAACAATCAAGATTACTCACAGGAACATACCGGATTTCTTTTTTAGACAATATAGAATTTTTGAAAATTGCCTATGGCAGGCAGCACAATTTCAGTATTTCAGCTGGATTACTCGAAGAGGTGGAATTTACTTGCATGAGAAATTGAAGTACATATTGGACTAATTAACAAAAATTCCTTCTTCAACTTTTTATTTGATTACCTTGTGAAACATATTGCAATTTGCAGATTGCATCTATCGAGTTCACAAAGTATAGTCACTTGGAACCAATTTTCAGGATGACAGCAGTTTCAAGGTATTCATACCCCAAGTGTGCAATGAAATAATTTGGCATTCCAGTTACTTTTGTGTTTCGATGCATAAAACAGCGGTTCGTTAAAAAAGTAAGTAGAATACAGCACTGCATTTTTACCGCAAGTTTCACAGTGCATATCTCAAAACACGTGCTATCCTTAGCATTCATTCAAAGTGGATATGCCTTGCAAACTCACAGGCTATAATCGCTAACTGCAATATGTGCCATAAAATATTTAAAAAAAAACAATTAGTAAATTCTTGTTAAATATTTTATTATGCATTTCAATTGCTCGTGCAAGTAATGTCCACTTATGAGTAATCCTACTTGAGGACTACAATTACGTTATCTGCCACAGGCGATTCTTTAAATTCTGTATGATCTAAAAAGAAAAAGAAACGCCCTACTGACAAGGAGAGCTGCTCACAGTTTATGTGGCAAACTTATGTGAATGTTTGTAGGAAGGCATCATTTGCCCTTTTTAAACAAACCTCAAACAAAACAAGTAAGAGGTATGCTTGACACTTGCTCAATTCGTTCTCTGCCCTTTCTTAATGAAAGAAAACCACACAGGCATGCTTTGGAAAAGGTAGGTTGCTTGTAATTACAAGCCCCTGTTAATGTACGTTATCCTTTGCATTTTGAGCGTTGTGTCAGTCATAGACATGTCAGGGCTTTGACCATACCTAACATCCTCCCAGCATAGCATACCAACCAACATTCGCAATGTAAGTGCTATCTAAACATAGTCAAATAAGTTCACGTGCTAGCTAGCATGTTGCCCAGAAGTGACAGCATGAACCAGAGAATGACAGAAGAGCCACACATATATAACACGTATTCTTACTTTGCTTAAACAAAACTGAAAATAGCAAACGACATCGAATGCAATTTTTTCTCCACAATGCGTCAGCTTTAGCTTCGGCCACCTGTTATGAAAGCAAAATAAATATGAGCACCAAGTCGAGCCACACAAAGAATGCATGCGCTAGATACGCTGCCGTCTACACCAGTTAGTTTTCAAATTGTTGCGGCAAGCACTGACTGGGCTACATTCTAATACACAAACTTCGTCAAAAGACAACCAGCGCCAGACTACTGGGGCATTGGCGCTCTTTGGCCATACCTGGCCCTTGCGCCAATAAAAACCAAACGTTCATTCACTACTGGGGCAAGCCAAAATGTAGAATATATACGATATATATATATAAACGATATATATCGTTTGCTCGACTTGACAGGGCTCTTCTACTATTCAGCGCGTGTTTGACATTGAATAATCAGCATGACAAAGAGCAGTACGCGATTGAAAATGTAGAAAACCGAAAGAAACGGCCGTGCTGGTACGCCAGAGACGCCGCACACCGTTTGCCCAAAATCGTACATGAAACCATTTACGACGCAAAATAACCAAAGTTCGTGAACGTAGTTTGCGTGAGTGGACAAATTTTAAGACAAGAGTAAAGCTTCGTCAAGGTTACTTTTCTCGTAAATATTAGCGAAAATTTTCGCCTATGCAAAAGTTCAGCGACTGTACAGGTGCAGTCGCAAAGTCATATTGGTGGGAAGTGTTAGCGAACATTTCTTACACCGGCTGGGTCGTGTTGCAATAAAGGGCCGGAGATGCTCGTGATTGCATTCAATCTTTTCTTGCGCAGCATGCCACGTGAATTACGGCGAAAGAAAAAAAAATGGCAAAGCTAGTGAGAAACTGTTTAGATAGCTGTACGAAGCTCACACAAATTGTCAAACGACGTGTGGAGCGTTCTGAAGAGCGCAAGTTCACTTACCAATGGTAAAGATGCGAGCACGACAGTGAATAACGAAAAGCAAATGCAAACGGGAGCACGTGAGCTTGTTACTTCCAGTAGATGAGTAGAATGGCCTGTAGTGAGTGACGGAGTACGTGTATATTTCACTCCCTCTTGAGCAAAACTACAAGGGCACGATCTGAGAAGAAAAAAAAGCTACAAACCAAAACCAGCCAAAACTGTCAGCTGTAAAGTGGAGAGCGCGAAATGTTCCCCACACTGTTGCCTGATGCCACTAGCACCAGGGTCAAAGCTGCTGTAAACACGCTTCTAAACATTTACATAGTACCAGGATTTTATTGAATATTTTAAAGCGCCTTTCTTCTGAAGGCTTTGCTTGTTGAAGCAAGAATAAATATGTAAATCACACCTACCGTGAAAGCCCGTACTGTTGATATAACCGTTGAAGGAAGCAGTCTGTAGCCCACTGTCAATCCTATTCAAGTCAGTTTAGAGTTGGCGTTTTGTTTAGCTTGATAGGTTGCTTCAGTAGCGTCAGAGGTTGAAGTCGAGCTTGTAAAGTGAACCTCTTGAGTACTCTGTCCCGATAGAAGATGGAGGAATTCGACGAAGAAAGGACATGGGAGGAAGGCGACGCCGATTCGCCTCTGGGTGAAGATCAGGAGGCTCTTGTCGAGGGAATTCAACAGGAATGCATAGAGAAGTTCAGCAGCCTGGACTTTATAATGGAGCCCGGCATCTTCGTCCAGCTGAAGCGCTACTTCCAGGCGGGGGGCAACCCGGAGCAAGTCGTCGACCTGCTGCTAGAAAACTACCAGGCGGTCGCCCAGACGGCTAACCTCCTGGCCGAATGGCTCATCATGGCAGGGATGAAGATCACCGAGGTAAAACTCAGCGCACCAGCTGCATTGTTGTTGACCAAGCTCAGCCTGTTGCGTTTGTGGGACGATGTGTTTCTGTGCATAGACATGAACTTTGACCGAACACCCCCGTTCCTAGTGACGCAATGTGACCAACCTGAAGAAGCGACAGCGATGACGTTTGAGCTCTTGTCACTTGACTTCTACGACAATGTTTAGAACTGGTTACTGTCATCTGGCCTGTGTCGAACACCGACTGTCCTGTCAGTGCCCTTATCATTCATTCCGCAATCGCACTCAGGGAATTAAACACGAACGTGTATAATCCGTCAAAGATGACTGGCAGCCAGTCGGGTCGCAACTGGCTCAGCTGTTTACTTGTTCGTTTCTCACCACAGAGCCGCCAGCAAGGAATCCGGGCTCGCTTGCTTGCTTTACCGCATACTAGAGCGATTTCGCTGTTGACGAATTGGTGTTTTCTTGTATATCGAAACATCGGCACGAATTGAAATGCGACGGTCAAGTACAACGCGCTTTGCGTTTCCACACCCGCAGCCCTTATGGCTCTATACTCGCTCCTTACTTTCACACGGGGTTCTGCGACTACAGCATGCTTAGAAAACCAGTTGTGCGCCGACTGTGCGTCATAGACTGAAGTAATCACTTGTAAGAGCTGTTCTGACATTTTGTTGCGATAGCAGTTTACAGAGGACTGAGGCGCATTCGCGCTGCCGTTGTGCTGTCACGGTAGCAACGTGCAGGGCGTTTAGCTGCAAAAGCGACAGTCAAATGGACACACTGTCCCTCCACTGCAGGCATGAGCATTGTGCACACAACACATTAGCATTCCTGCTGAGCGCCTGTGTGCATACCACATCGTGGCACACTGGTCTGCGACAGTAAACTTAAAGCTAAGTCTTATGCTTTCTTATCTCAAACACCAATGAGATGCGATGGCTGCAACGCTGTTGGCAGCACTCTTCACCGCGCCAGCGTTCCGGGACCCCTTCAGCGCAACACTAAACCTTGCTATCACTTTAAATGCGTCACCTATGGCCGAAACTGGCTTTCAAGGCGAAAGCTTTACTGGCCGCGAATTTGCGATTTCGCCATGGCAGTGCCCCGAGGAGGCACATGACGTCACACCGCGTTCCTCGTCGTTGCGCTCGCTTCGCCAGCTGCTTCACATGCCAGATAACGTGTCGGAGGATTGAAAAGAAGAGCTCGCGTGCGCCACAACTACAGTTGAGGTGGCAGTATGGACGGCGACAATTCTGATAAGCAGGAGGAGGCCTGGAATCGACATTGGAATGAACGAGATGAAGAGGAAACGAATCGCCCAGGAAACAGACAAACAGCGCGCCTAACGACTGGCTAAACGCCGCAACATAGCTAGACAACCAGACTAACCTGGACTTGCAATCAAGATTAACCAAGGCTAACCATGCTATGCCTTAGCTTTTGCTAAGTATATCGTGGCATAGCCGAGCTAAGCCACTGCCAATTTTTTTTTTTAGTTCTAATTTCAATTTATTCGTGTAGTACAACAGAGATGTAGTGAGGTCCATTTCTGCTCACACCATCTCACTTTTTATTTATCCTTCCTGATACAGGTTCAGGGCCTGGTAGAAGACCACCTGAAGCAGATGATCCTGAAGCACTTTGACCCCAAGAAGGCGGACTCCATCTTCAACGATGAGGGTGAAACGCCCGCCTGGCTGACGGAGATGATTGAACACCCCACGTGGCGCTCGCTCATTTACAAGCTGGCCGAGGAGTACCCCGACTGCCTCATGCTCAACTTCACAATCAAGCTCATCTCCGATGCTGGATTTCAGGTAGGGGCATGACCCCAGAGGTTGAAAAAAAAAGTACATGGTTAAGTTTCACATTTACAGGAATGGTACATCTGAGTGGTTGCTACCGTGCTCCAACTCGGTTTGCAACCCTTTCAAGATTAGAGCCACAGAAAGTCCACCACAGCCAAATGTTCAGCTACTCCCAAAGCAATTAAAGGAGCCACATGACGAGAATATTCTGTTAGATCTTGGTCATGCTCCCACCTCGAAGGCGAGAATGCCTCCGAGTGCTCTGAGCTAAAGCACGGCGCTCTGAACGAACCTGCCAAATAAGTTCTGAAACGATATCAACCAGCCAAATGTAAACCACACAGTGAGAGCACTCGAAAGCGACCAGTTGAACGTAACATTAGGAAACAACAGAACAAATATGCTAATTTCCTTGTTCTCTGTAAGAAGGCCATTGTTTAGACAAAGCAAGACAGTGCGTAGTAGAAGCAATAGGAGGGAAAGTGATAGTTTTGTTGTACCATGTTGCCACGAACTAGGAAGGACAGGATCAACAGCCCATCTTCTGGCTGAGTTGATGTCGCACGTATCGTACATGTATTCGTACATGTGTTGGTGCGTTTACACATTTGTGCTTTCTTTCTTCTTACACTGCTTGATTTCAATACCTTCAGCCAATGTGTTCTGAAGCACTTCTCAAAATTCCAATGCAATACCCTCTTCCTCTTTACTGGAGACAGCAAAAAAGCCATCGTGGTAGTGGAAATGTTGGCTGGCCAGATATATATTTTTTTTGTCTTGTTCATTTTACCCAGCCAAGAAGGGCAATTGCAGTGGAGTGTTGTGCATATAAGAGTCAGTCCGCCAGTGTATAAATGGTGAAACAAATCGGTGAGATAACGGAAGGCATAAAGCACACTATAGTGACCATATTACTAGTCTTTCCTGTCACACAGCTGAGCAGCAACACCACAGGCGAATGCGGATACCGAATGCTTCACTGATAAGGAAGGCCAGTGTAAATGACTTTTCCAGTTAAACCACTGGCTTTGTTTCTCTTGAACCTCACACCAACAGGGCATTTGGCCATGCATTTCATTTTAATGCATTCTTTGCATGCAGTACTTGCCTATTTCAATCTCAATAAATAGCAAGTATGCAGTCATCTTTAGTGATGCCTGAACTGTAAAGTAATTTCCACAATGTAAAGAAAATGTGAAACTCCTTCCACAGAGAAGACAAAATGCAGGGGCAGTTCTATGCCTTTAGTGACAGATGGCTTCACTGTTCTTTAGATTGGAAAAAAGAAAAGTGGTTTTGCTAGTCCAACATTGTCGCAATCTAAAGGCACTTCTTATTCATTCTGGATGGAACCTCTTTAAACAAAGTCCAACACCAAGATACGTTTGTTATATTTGATATTTGCTATAAGGACCTATTTATTACAACCTGATATCGGTGAGAAGCATTTCAGACTTAGTTACTTCAGCTCACGTATATGATTATCTGATAATTTCTTCTATCTGTTTTGACTGCAATTAACGCAAAACAATACACACCACCAAATTCCACCTCTGTTCAAAATGTGAGCATGAAATAGTAGTCTTTGCGTGTGTGTGTGTGTGTGTGTGTGTGTGTGTGTGTGCATGTGTGCGTGTGTGTCTGTGTGCGTGCGCATGTGTGTGTGTGCAAAACAATGAGCACATTTGCTTTTGATCAAAGTTAGTCTTTTAGATTAGCTAGCTTCCTGTTGTTTTCATTTTTTTTGTTCACCTCTCTCTTACACTCTAAAAAAAGTTTGCACCCTTTGGGGTGTATATCTGCCACACAACAATAATCGTCATCTGCCTTGATGCGTTTCCTTTCTTGAAAACGCCACGCCCGCTACTTTCCTGTCGGAAATGCTATGTCATGCTGATAACGCGCATGCCGTTTGTTACTGGAAAGTACCGGGCTCGCAGCGTTAAAGAAAGGAAACGCATCAAGGCAGATGACGATTATTGTTGTGTGCCAGACATACACCCCAAAGGGTGCAAACTTATTTTAGAGTGTATGGAGGTTCGTGACGAAGTAACTTGAGTGCTCATGTTGCTATTGGGCAATAAAACCACTAAATGCTTAAAGCATGCTCAGTTACTAGTGGAAATCCTGTGACTAGAAACAATTTTGAAAGATTTATCCTCAGTGCCTGCCATGAAATATGCATTCGTGTTCCAGAAGGTTTTAACTTGTCGTGGGCAAGAAAGGCATGGTGGGAAAATTATAAGCAGAACGCCCGTGCATTTCACCTCAAGTGTCAAGGTGGATATTCTGGAACTTGTTGAAACGTCTGCCCTTACCAAAATTAACAGGCTAGTGTGTGCTTACTATGTAACTAACCAGATGTAATTGATAATTGTCATACAGTTTCTAATGTCGGCCAATACAAACAATGTGTTTAAAGAAAAAAAACTTTTTATATCAGCTGCACTGTTTGTAAGAACTCGCTAAGCCTTTTGCAGTGCTGATCCCCAGTAAATTTCGACCTATGTTGACATCCTGGCAAATAGTTATTTTGTGTTTACCACTGGCACATTATCACACTTAGATCTTGTATATCAAGCACACTTTGCAGTAGTGTAATTCGTATGTTAATGCATTTAATATAACTACATAATTCGTTTGTCTGGTAGAAAATGAAACCTGCTGGCGTTGTAGACCAGGCATTTAAACTGGTGTCACCAGTTATTTAACTGGATTGGCGACACCTGGAATTTTTCGTTCTTTTTCTCACTTTCTTGACATCATCTATCAGTGCTCATCCACTGATCTGGGTAAGTTCAAAATTGTTAAATGACAGGTTTGGAAATACCGGTGATTATTCTATTCTGGATTGATTGTGAATATTCAACACTACACTAGGCTGCGAAATGTTTTTTCTGTGTACCATTTGAGCATTAAACGGCATAAATAAACCAGAGGTAATGTTTTTATGGTACTGTGAAAATGAGCACTCGGGTCACATTCTTTGTGCACATCCAGGGTTATCCACTGCTAGGGAAAACACATGATAAATATGTAAGCACCCACAGCAACTTACCCATGATTTGAAGACCTGAAGATTAATCTTTCATCATTAATTACCAGCCAGCCAGATTTTGTCAGCCACATTTTTTTTTTCGCTCTCGCTCTCTCTAAAGCAAAAGAAGTGGTAAAATTGTATCTGCTTGTACACCTATCAAGTTTCTCCCCTAAGTATCGACAGCCCTACGCGTTTGTTCACTTGTATTTTCCTTTTTGACAAGCATCTCTGCGGTCTCTGTGCAGGCTGAAATCACATCCATCTCAACAGCATCGCAACAGCTGGAGGTGTTCTCGCGTGTGCTTCGAGCGGCCACGGACAACTTCCTCGAGGGTGGCGAGGAGCGCATGAGCCAAAATCTGTCCGAGCTGACACGCATGGTTTGCCATGGCGAGCACACCTATTTGTACAGCCAGTCCGTGCTGCACACGCTCGCACAGGTGGGTGCAGCCTCCCTGGTGCAAATTTTGCAGGGTGCAGAAGAGGCTGCCTCGTGCAATGAGCAAAAAGAATGCTACGAGGGGCCCTATTTCTTGTTCATAATTGACATTCCTGTGTTAATTGATTGCATACTTGCTGACTCTCCCTAATTTTCCTTAAATTTCATGAATTTGGGTTCACTCTATGAATATACGATGGTTGCATCATGCTTTATGAAAGATAAATTCTGTTCGCAAAAAAATTTCACTTGTCGGTCTCTGAACCTTCCTCTACAAGTCTTCTAGATTTGAAGGGATGCAAGAAGGGTACAAACCTAGAGTAAGTTTGTGCAGAAAGGCAGGCTAAATCAGCGACACCAAATTTGCTGAAGAAGTCAGTATTTGCTGGGCAATGTTTGTTGCTGCATATGTGCTGTGTCTAAATATAAGTCACCTTTATTAAAGTGCATATGTGTCCCTAAATTGCTGTGTTGAGGGCAAGCTATTCAAGAAAATGCATGCTGTCCGCCACACCGCCTTCTCAGCATCGTGTCTGCTGGATTTTACAAATTTTGAAGTTCCTATGTTGGCAGGTATGTTAAAATTAACTGAAATATAGAAATAATGATGACAACGGAGATGAATGTGGTAGCAAAGACAACTCGTCGCCGGTAGGAGCTGAACTAACAACATCTGCCTGACATGCGCAACACTTTACCAACTAAACTATTGCAGCAGTTGTAACTCTCTCCATTTTTCTTGGGTATTTGTGTACATATATTAAAGGGACACTAAAGGTTACTATTAAGTCAACGTGGACTGTTGAAATACCATCACAGAAACCTCGAAACGCTTGTTTCGTGCCAAGGAGAGACTTATTTTAAGAGAAAATGCGTTCTGAAGCGTCCGCGTACCTCTAGCGCAGTTCAAATCGCCCGCCCTCCGATCGAGGAGTACTGACATCATGGTCTCATAGTGACGTTGCGCCATCGGTGAGTAGAACAGCGTCCGCAGACGGCGCTACGGCTTTCCTGCGCAAAACGCAAGCGCACGGCCAGAAACAGAGCCAAGACAGAGCCGACAGCAGAGCGAAAGCGGGAGTATGGTGGCTAGCGGAAAGAGAAACGAATTACGTCCCACGGCACACGGAGAGTCCATTTTCGTTAAACTGTAGGCTGCAGCGAGCTCGCAGCGTGGTCGGCGTGGTCTGTGAGAAGTGACGAGCCTTTTCGCACTCGCAACAGGGCATAAAAGAGTGCGAATCGACGCAAAATTCGGCCTAGAAACGTGCTTCGCCACAGCCAGGGCTCAATACGACCCAAGCTGGCACAAACCAGATGTCGTTTCCCGCACTGCCACCAGGCGCCGCTACTATACCTCAAACTCCAGTGCAAGACGCCCAGAAGCTGGTACTTTATTCTATGACGCAAACTTCGACGCTCGTCGCAATGGACCCTGACACCGACAGATTGGCTCGCGATGGTGGGCTCAACTTCAGCGATTTGAGCACCGGCGAGCGCGACCTGCTGCTGAGGGCTCGCACTGCCGGCGTCGTTGCGTACTACGACGGCGGCCTCGACACCGGCTCTCCAG